>NC_041390.1:315539365-315638435 GCF_002162155.2 Triticum dicoccoides | reverse complement strand
GGGGGGGGGTCAGGGGTCCAGAGCGATGCCGAGGAGGCTTCGAGGCGCCTCGGTGAGGCAGGCAAGGAGGGAGGTGGCGTGGCGAGCTCGGCGGCGTCGCGGTGTCCCTCCTCTGCCTACTGGCGCGAGGAGGAAGGCGACAGGAGGAGGGATGGAGATGGGCTGGGCTGGTCAGGTGGGGGAGCTGGGCCAGGCTCTGGTGGGCTGCACGGTAAGGCCAGGTAGCTTCCTTCTCTCCTTTTCTTTTATTTTCTGTTCTGTTTTTCTTATATTTAATTCTTTTGCCACTGTTTTGAATTAAAAATAATAATTCAAACAATGCCAAAGTTCCTCTGAATATTTTATATTGCTAGATGGACTTCTCCAAAAGCTTATAAAAATATTTCAGGGGTATTTGAAATTATATTCTAGTTATATGAATATAATTCAAATTCAAATAGCTAATGAATTAAATCCAAAGTCCCAAATATAATTCCTTAAAAATGTTCAATATTTTGGTTGGGACCGAAACCCTTACCAAAAATTATCAAACATTTAAAAAGGCATTTTTGGAGCAATGAATGAGATTTCTAGGGTTTTTGCCCCTCTTTTATTTAGGGTTTTGAGGCTTCCAATATTCCTCAATTCAAGTTTCAAAAATATAGACATGATGCACACATGAAGCTAGCCTAGAGCAATGCCAGAAACTAGGGATGTGACAGAACACCAGCTGGCCCCGCCTCATCGCAAAGGTAGAGGTAAATCAGCTTACGGTCATACCTATGACCTTCGACATGACCTGAACAATAAAGCATGATATACCCTATCGATTTACGAATCGCGAGGACGTTCCTCGACACGTGATGATGGCTACCTATTCGGACGTGACAAACCTAGTCACACCCAAGCCAACAACCGCAGACGGACTCCATGGGAGCTCCGTCGCGACGCGGCCCGATATAGAGGCGTCGCACACCCTCTCTTCTTCACCGATGAAGTAATGGACCATGAATTCCCCGAAGGGTTCAAACCCGTGAATATCGAATCATATGATGGGACAACTAATCTCGCGGTATGGATCGAGGATTTTATTCTCAGTATCCACATGGCCCGCAGAGACGACCTCCACGCTATCAAATACCTCCCACTAAAGCTCAAAGGGCCAGCTCGGCACTGGTTAAATAGCCTGCCTAAAAATTCTATCGGCAGCTGGGAGGACTTGGAAGAAGCCTTCCTCGACAACTTCCAAGGTACATATGTCCGGTCACTAGACGCCGATGATTTAAGACACATAGTCCAACAACCTGGAGAGTCAGCCAAGAAATTTTGGACTAGATTCCTAACCAAAAAGAACCAGATCATCGAATGTTCGGATGCCGAAGCCCTAGCGGCCTTTAAACATAGCATCCGCGATGAATGGCTCTCCCGCCACCTCGGCCAAGAAAAGCCGAAATCCATGGCAGCCCTCACGGCACTCATGAACCACTTTTGTGCGGGTGAGGATAGTTGGTTGGCTCGTAGCAAAAACACAGCCAGCGAGGCAGGCCCCTCTGAGGTTAAGAACCGCAACAGCAAGCTCCGACGTAGCAAACACAAACACTAAAGTAATGACGACAACACCGATGACACTGCTGTCAATGCCGGATTCAGCGGCTCCAAGTCCGGTCAGCGGAAAAAGCCGTACAAAAGAAACAATCAGGGACCATCCAACATAGACCGCATACTTGACCGTCCGTGCCAAATCCATGGCACCCTAGACAAACCAGCTAACCATACCAACAGAGATTGTTGGGTTTTTAAGCAAGCCAGCAAGTTAAATTCCAAAAACAAGGAAAAGGGATCGCAGAGCATGGACGATGACGGGGAGCCCCTACAGCCAAACACAGGGGGACAGAAGAAGTTTCCCCCTCAGGTCAAAACGGTGAACATGATATATGCTACGCACATCCCCAAGAGGGAGCGCAAGCGCGCACTCAGGGACGTCTATGCGATAGAGCCAGTCGCCCAAAAATTCAATCCATGGTCATCGTGCCCGATCACTTTTGATCGTTGGGATCATCCGACCAGTATCCGGCACGGCGGATCAGCCTCACTAGTCCTAGACTCAATCATTGATGGATTCCACCTGACGTGAGTCCTCATGGACAGTGGCAGCAGCCTTAATCTGCTCTATCAGGATATAGTGCGCAAAATGGGCACTAACCCATCACGGGTCAAGCCCACAAGGACTACCTTTAAAGGAGTCATACCAGGCGTAGAGGCCCGTTGTACGGGCTCAATCACACTAGAGGTTGTCTTTGGATCTCCAGAAAACTTCCGAAGCAAGGAGTTAATCTTTGACATCGTCCCCTTTCGCAGTGGCTATAACGCACTGCTCGGACGAACCGCATTCGCTCGATTCAATGCGGCACCTCGCTACGCTTGTCTCAAGCTCAAGATGCCCGGTCCACGCGGCATCATAACAATCAATGGAAATATAGAACGCTCCCTCCGTACTGAGGAGCACACAACGGCCTTAGCAGCAGAAATACAGCGCGGCCTTTTCCAGCAAAACCTTAGTTCAGCGGCCAAGCCCCCGGACACCATTAAAAGAGTCCGGACTACTCTGCAGCAAGACAGCCTGGCTCGTCAAGAGCTTAACTAGCAATTTGGCCTCCGTCCCAGTCCCGATCAAATAGCGGCATTCTTACCACGTGTACATAACTACGCACTCAAAATCCCATGGGTATCGACAGAGGCATAGTGCGGCTCGACCGACCCTAGGATTTGCACACTTTTACTTTTTCCTTTTCATTTCGGGTTTTTCTCTTTTCTAGGTTTCTCCTGACAAACTGTTTGTCAGACACACCAAGGAGGCAAGGAGCTTTGGCGTACAAGGGAATCCCAAGGTGGTCTCTGCTAATGATTGCTATACTTGTTTTGGTCATGGCATGTTAAATAGCCTTACTTGCTTATCGCATTACTTGTAGAAGTACGCCTCGACGTACTAATCACATTAAAAATGGTAAATAAATGGTAGCATCAGCTTATTACTTAATATTCCCTTTTTTCCCTTACATTTGTATCTATTACTCATTGCACC
Source organism: Triticum dicoccoides (assembly GCF_002162155.2). Taxonomy (NCBI): domain Eukaryota; kingdom Viridiplantae; phylum Streptophyta; class Magnoliopsida; order Poales; family Poaceae; genus Triticum; species Triticum dicoccoides. The sequence goes on along the minus strand of NC_041390.1, from coordinate 315,635,374 downwards.
CATACACTCTGGTATGCGCTAACCTGCGCATGAATTGAGGAAGGATGAATGTTTCGTGCTGACTAAAGTGTCATGAGTTTTATTAGGGGCCACGATCGAGGTGGCGGCCCTCAAGAAGGCGTTAGCCAAGGCCGAGGGCAAAGCGGCCAAGGAGCGTGCCACACGTGAAAAACACGAGGCTCGGGTCAGCAAGGTCCAACAAGAGCTCCAGGACGCCGCCAAGAAGTATGAGTCCTTGGAGAGTGATCCGGAGACGCAAGCGTCCGAACTTGCGAAGGCCCGCCAGAGCACACAAGAGGCTCGAGCCGAGGCCCACAGCGCCCTTTAGGAAATCCAGGCGGCCAAGAAGATCGCGGCGGGTAAGGCTTTCATAATGCAAAGCAAGTCTGTGAAGGAAACGTTCCTTTTACCTACCCAAATTTGGAGCTCTCCAGGGGCGTTTACGGATTTGTCGCACAGCGTATCAGATGCTGCTGAATTCTATCGAGCTGAAGAAGGGAGTTCTACGGAGAAGCTGTTCTGGTATCAATATCTTGGACCGGAACATCTGGTGCCCTTCAGCGACCAGCTGAAACAGCTGGTCGAGCTGCACAAGGCGGCCGAGCTAGCCATGAAGGACCTGATAGTCCGACTATGGCCTATCATGCCAATACCGAGCAGCTACTTCGGACTTGTGAAGTGGCTTGTTAGTGCCTGCCCAGGACTTGAGGTCATAAAGCGATCGGTCTGTATTGAAGGTTCCGGGATGGCCTTTGCCCGTGTCAACATGGATGCCAAGAAGCTGATGACTGAGGGGCCACCTGAGGGCAAGGAGCACCGCCATCCCGAGTTATAATTTGAGGGTGTCCTGGAGGGATCCCGCCTTGTGGCAGAGCAATGTGTGAAGGATGTTATATTCCCATGAAAATATTTGTATAATCCTGTCCTGTAACATGAATCAACAATGTTGTGTAATGTAACACTTGTTATGTTTTAACTTTTTCCTCTTGTGCGGTCGTGTTGTTTGAAATCTGAGGGTTGGCCAGTTGTCGACTTCTGCCCCCACGTAGGTAGTACGGGGGTGTTCAGGATGGAATCTAAACAATCTTAATCCAATTATATGGTCCTTGAAGGAGTTGTTTAGCGCAACGAAACAGGCAACCAGACTATGCGGCTTGAACGCCCTCACTTAGCCATAGGAGTTTTATAATAAAAACATGGGTGCAACCCCTAGTATCCGAACTAGAGTGCTATAAGCGTATGATTGGGAAGTACCGATCCTTCGCGTAATGCGGAAGAAATCTCCAACGATTTGTAACCTCCGAACAGCTGACCGGCTCTCGCCGCATCATGACAGTTAGTTTTTGGCTTTCTCTACTGAGGTGCTCCTTTGGATAAACCAAGACACAATTGCAGTAGTTCTCCCTTTACTACCTTAGCCGATATAGCAGAACATAAGGTAGTAAGCATAGGAGACAGGCAACCCAACTATTGACCAAAGACATGACTCAGAGCCAATGCATATAATGCTAAATTCGGGGTGCCTAACTATACTTATAAAAAGTGTTTGAACTTTTGTTGCCGTAATGTGGGGCGCTATGAAGCCCCTGGCAAACATCAAATGTACCAAAGTGTACAGGTACTACCTGATAGGGTTATCCATAGGGGAGCTGAAAAAGAGAAAGAAAACAGAAAAGGTACAAAGGTAAAAAGCTGGGGTCCTAAAGCTCCAGCCGCAAGCTGTTCACATTGTATTTTAATTAGTATCTCAAGGCGCATTGTTACAGATAGTGCGATAAGCCACAGGCTATTTGACATGCCAAAACCAAGGGAGAGATGCATGTGGGTCCTAAAAAACAGGTAGAGTTATCGTTAACGGAATCACCTTAAAAGTCCCCATATGTCTGCGTTTCTCTCCATCTTGGTGTGTTCATCCTTCAAGAGGGCCGATGACCAGTCCACCAGATGGGGCCTGTGGGATTGAGACCTAGAAAGGAAACAAGTAAAAGTGAAAGTTGTGTGTATCCGAGGTCGGTTGAGCCGTACTATGGACCACAAGCTAGCTATGCCTCCGTCGATGCCCATGGGATTTTAAGTGCGTAGTTATGCACGCGTGGCACGAATTCCGCCACCTTATCGGAACTGAGACGGAGGCCGGATTGCTAGTCGAGCTCCTGACGAGCCAAGCTCTCCTGCTGCAGAGTAGTTCGGACCCTCTTAATGGTGTTCGTGGGCTCGGCAGCCGAATTAAGGTTCTTCTTGAGAAGGCCGCTCTGTACTTTTGCTGCTAAGGCAGCTATGTGCTCTTCTGTATGTAGGGAGCGTTCTGTATTTCCATTGACCGTTATGACACCGCACGGACCGGACATCTTGCACTTGAGGTAATCATAGTGTGGTACTGCATTGAATCAAGCAAACGCAGTTCGTCCGAGCAGTGTGTGATAGCCGCTGCGGAAGGGGACGATATCGAAGTTTAACTCCTCGCTTCGGAAGTTGTCCAGAGATCCGAAGACAACCTCTAGTGTGATTGAACCCATACATCGGGCTTCTACACCTGGTATGACTCCTTTGAGAGTAGTCTTGGTGGGCTTGATCCGTGATGGGTTGATGCCCATTTTTCGCGCTATATCCTAATATAGCAGATTGAGGCTGCTGCCTCCATCCATAAGGACACGAGTTGGGTGGAACCCATCAATTATTGGGTCTAGGACTAGTGCGGCTAAACCACTGTGACGGATACTGGTCGGATGATCCCGGCGATCAAAAGTGATCAGGCATGACGTCCGTGAACTAAATTTTGGGGCGACTGGCTCTATCGCGTAGACGTCCCTGAGCGCGCGCTTGCGCTCCCTCTTGGGGATGTGGGTAGCGTATATCATGTTCACTGTTTTGAGCTGAGGGGCAAACATCTTTTGTCCCCCTATGTTCGATTGCCGGGGCTCTTCGTCATCGTACTCGCTTTGCGATCCCTTTTCCCTATTCTTGGCGTTTAATTTACCGACCTGTTTAAAAACCCAGCAATCTCTGTTTGTATGATTGGGTGGTTTGTCCGGGGTGCCATGAATCTGGCACGGATGATCAAGTATGCGGTCCAAGCTGGATGGGCCCGAATTGTTCTTTTGGAACGACTTCTTCCGCTGACCGGACTTAGAGCCACTGAATCCTTCATTGATCGTTGTATCCTCGGTGTTATCAGTATTGTTTCGACGCTTGTATCTGTTGCATCGAGACTTGTCCTTGTTATTTTTAACTTTAGGGGTGCCGGCGTCGCTTGCATTGTTTTTGCTATGGGCCAACCAACTATCCTCGCCTGCACAAAAGCGGGTCATGAGTGCCGTGAGGGCCTCCATGGATTTTGGCTTTTCTTGGCCGAGGTGGCGAGTGAGCCATTCGTCGCGGATGCTGTGTTTGAAGGCTGCTAGGCTTCGGCATCCGGACAATCAACGATTTGGTTCTTTTTAGTTAAGAACCTAGTCCAAAATTTCCTGGGGGACTCTCCAGGTTGTTGAACTATGTGGCTTAAGTCATCGGCGTCTGGTGGCCGGACATATGTACCTTGGAAGTTGTCGAGGAAGGCTTCTTCCAAGTCCTCCCAGCTGCCGATAGAATTTTCAGGTAGGCTGTTTAACTAGTGCCGAGATGGCCCCTTGTGTTTTAAAGGGAGGTATTTGATGGCCTGGAGGTCATCGCCTCGGGCCATATGAATGTGGAGAATGAAGTCTTCGATCCACACCGCGGGGTCCGTGGTTCCATCGTATGATTCTATATTCACGGGTTTGAACCCTTCTGGGAATTCATGATCCATGACCTCATCAGTGAAGCAATGAGGGTGTGCGGCGCCTCTATATCGGGCCGTATCGCGTGTAGCTCTGATGGAGTCCGTCTGTAGTTTTCAGGCCGCGCATGACTAAATTTGTCATGTCCGAATAAGTGGCCGTCGTCGTGTGTCGAGGCACCTCCTCGAGATCCGTAGATTGATCTGGTATGCCGTGCTTTATTGTTCAGGTTTTGCCGGAGGACGTATGTATGGCCGTGGGCTAATTTACCCCTACCTGTGCGATGAGGCGGGGCGGGCTGGTGTTCGGCGTGATTTGCCTTTTTGTCCCGACCACGTGGTGGTCGGTCAGCCGCATTGTACGATGGTGGTATGTATTCCGGCGCCTCCTCGTCAAACTGAGGTAGCAATATGCAGTTTGGGTTACTTTTGGTTGGGCGCTTGAGGCCGTATTCTTCGGCTGCTAGGACACTGGTCCATTTATCATTGAGCGGATCTTGATCAGCTTGAAGCTGCTACTTCTTCTTTTTCAGGCTCCTTGCAGTGGCTATGAGCTGGCGCTTGAAGCGCTCCTGCTCAAGAGGTTCCTCAGGCACGATGAAATCGTCGGTGCTGAGGCTCACCTCATCCTCGGAGAGTGGAAGACAACTTCGGTCCTCTGAGTCTTCGTGCGTGGCCTGCTTACCAAGGCTAACCTGCCCATCCTCCTGTTCATCATTTTCATTAGCTGTTTCAACGGGATCTTCGTTGTCTTCGGCACCTTCTAGAGTGTTACCTTCTCCTGTGCTGGTGTTGCTATCTTTACTACGACGTGACTTAGAGCGGCGCCACTGATGCCTTCGCTTGGATTGTGTTTCGGAAGGTTTATCCTCAGCTGGATCTTCCTTGTCACCGCCGATGTTCTCCTTTGGTGCATCCACCATGTATACATCATACGACGAAGTAGCCGTCCATCGTCCGGTGAACGGTGGGTTTTGGGCCTCTTCTTCCCCGGCAATGTCATCCATACCGTTGATGTCCTCGGAGTCGTAATCAAGTGTGTCGATTAAATCTTCGACCATGGCTATAAAGTGGGTGGCGGATGGGGAGCAAAATTCTCCATCGTCAGCCCCTAGTTCGAACCGGATATAGTTCGGCTGTGAGTCCTCTGCCAAGGACAGATTCTTTAACGAGTTTAGCATATCGCCCAAAGGCGAGTGCTGGAAGATGTCTGCGGCGCTGAATTCAAAGATCAATAAACGATCAAGTTCGGCGTCCACGAGCTCACATGATTCGGAACTTACGGCCAGAAACGAGTCCGGAGTTCCGGTGGCACAGGTATTGTGTGAGATCAAGTCTATGTGCAGCTCCCATGTCAGGGAATCTGTGGCCTCCGTAGCGGGGTTAAGCTTCCCATCCATGGATGGCGCAGCCTGCTCTGGATCTAAGGCCAAAGCGGTTACAGGAGCTGTGTCCTAGATGCAGTCTGATGACAGATTTAGGTCATGTCCCTCTGGGTCGCCAGGAGTGGTGGCCGCGGTCTCGAATCCGGCGAGGATCAAGTCCCCACGGATGTTCGTGATGTAGTTCAAGCTCCCGAATCTGACTTGATGGCCAGGGGCGTAGCTTTCGATCTGCTCCAGATGGGCAAGCGAGTTGGCCCGCAGAGCGAAACTGCCGAACACGAAGATCTGTCTGGGGAGAAAAACTCCCCCTTGGGTAGCATCATTGTAGATGGTTGAAGGAGCCATCAAACCTCTTGGTGACGGCACAGTGGAACTCTCAATGAAAGCACCAATGTCGGTGTCAAAACTGGTGGATCTCGGGTAGGGGGTCCCGAACTGTGCGTCTAAGGTCGATGGTAACAGCAGACAGGGGACACAATGTTTTACCCAGGTTCGGGCCCTCTCTATGGAGGTAGGGGGTCCCGAACTGTGCTTGATTGATCTTGATGAATATGAGTATTACAAGAGTTGATCTACCACAAGATCGTAATGGCTAAACCCTTGAGGTCTAGCTTGTATGGCTATGATAATGTCTCTCCTCCGGACTAAGTCCTCTGGTTATATAGACACCGGGAGGATCTAGGGTTACACAAGGTCGGTTACAAAGAAAGGAATCTACATATTTAGTCGCCAAGCTTGCCTTCCACGCCAAGGAGAGTCCCATCCGGACACGGGTGTAGTCTTCGGTCTTCGTATCTTCACAACCCAGCAGTCCGGCCCATGGCTAACAGGCCGGACTCCCGAGGACCCCTTAGTCCAGGACTCCCTCAGGCGTGCCCGAGCCGGACACGGCTGGTGGTGGCGGGGCGGTTCTCACTTGGCAAGGACGGCGGCGGCCTGGCTCGGCTGGGCCTTTGGCCGAGTCGGGCGAAACGTATTTTTATTCCACCGTAAACAAAAATCCTAATGAAATATAAAAGAAATTCTAAAAATGCGAAAAACAATTTTCACCGTCTAAATAAAATATTCAGAATGAGGTGAACATTTTTCTGGCCTACGAATGCAATTTTGAAAAATGCATATTTTTTTCTAATTCAAATAAAGTCTCGAATAAAATCCAAATAAAATATTTATTTGATTTTAAAATCTTTCCTCCAATATTCCTCTCTGATTTGGAGAAGTCATATTATCTCCACTCATTTATTTTAACATTGGAAATATTTCGGAGAGAAAAATTATTAAAATCAAAATGAACCTCTTTTCAAATTTGAGAAAATTCAAATATGAAAATAAACGAAACCTCCAACTCTTTCCTTGGTTCCTTGAGTTGCTTAAGATTTCTAGGATCACAACCAAAATGCAAATAAAATATGATATGCATATGATGATCTATGTATGACATCCAAATTGAAAATTTGGGATGTTACAGAACATATGATCTTCCACCAAGTAAACCAACTAGCATCGACTACAAGGAGTAATCAACACTACTAGCAACCCACAGGTACCAATTTGAGGTTTTGGGACAAAGATGGATACAAGAGATGAACTAGGGTTTGAGATGAGATGGTGCTGGTGAAGATGTTGATGGACATTGACCCCCTCCCGATGAAAGGATCGATGGTGATGACGATGGTGATGATTTCCCCTTACCGGAGGGATGTTTCCCGACAGAACAGCTCCGCCGGAGCCCTAGATTGGTTCCGCCAAGGTTCCGCCTTGTGGCGGCGGAGTTTCGTCCTGAGAGCTTGCTTATGATTTTTTCTAGGGAGAAATACTTCATATAGCCAAAGATGGGCACCGGAGGCCTGCTAGGGGGCCCATGAGGCAGGGGGCGCGCCCAGGGGGGTAGGGCGCACCCCCACCCTCGTGGATGGTGGGTGGCGCCCCTCTGGTGCTTCCTTCGCCCAATATTTTTTATATATATTCTGAAACTGAATTCCGTGGAGTTTCAGGACTTTTGGAGCAGTGAAGAATAGGTCTCTAATATTTGCTCCTTTTCCAGCCCAGAATCCCAGCTACCGACATTCTCCCTCTTCATGCAAACCTTGTAAAATAAAAGAGAATATGCATAAGTATTTTGACACAATGTATAATAACATCCTGTAATGAAATAAATATCGATGTAAAGACATGATTCAAAATGCATGTATCACATAATCACTAGCACCACACATAATTTCAAAAGGCAAGTTCCAATCGGGTGGTTGAACAATAGGTGCAGATGTTAAGGCTTTCTTAAGTATTTCAAAAAACTTCTACACAATCATCATCAAAAACAAATGGAACATTTTTTTACATAAGAAAGAGGCCTAGAAATTTTAGAGAAGTCTTTAATAAACCTTCTATAGAAACCAGCATGACCAAAAAACCTTATTATACCTTTTATATCTTTAGGACATGTCATTTTCTCAAGTACATCTACTTTAGCTTTATCTACCACAATATCTCGTTCAGAAATTTTATGCCCAAGGAAAATACCTTCATTTACCATAAAGTGGCACTTCTTCCAATTCAAGACAAGATTAGTTTCTTCACATCTCTTCACAACTCGATCAAGGTTGCTTAAACAATCATCAAAAGAAGTCCCATAAACGGAAAATCATCCATGCTCAATAATCATTTCACAAAAGTCAGAGAACATACCAGTCATACATCTTTGAAAGGTAGCAGGTGCATTGCATAAACCAGAAGGCATACGTCTATAAGTATCTGTTCCAAAAGGGCGAGTAAAAGTTGTTTTCTCTTGATCTTCTTTCGACACAGGTATTTGCAAAAAAACCAGAATATCCATCAAGGAAACAAAAGTGTGAATGCTTAGAAAATCTTTCTAAGATTTTATTAACAAAACATCAAGGGGTAATGATATTTTCTAGCGGCTTTGTTTAATTTCCTGGAATCAATTTCCATCCTATAACTAATTACCATTATTTGTGGGATATGTTCATATTTATCATTAGGAACAACGGTGATGCCTCCTTTCTTAGGGATACAATGATCAGGACTTACCCATCTACTATCAACTATGGGATAGATTATACCTACCTCCAGAAGCTTTAATATTTTAGTTCTTACCACATCCTTCATATTAGGATTCAATCGTCATTGATGATCAACAATGGGCTTAGCATCGAGCTCCCTTTTAATCTTGTGCTGACATAAAGTGGGACTAATACCCTTAAGTTCATCAAGAGTATATCTAATAGCAGCATGGTGCTTCTTTAGAGTTCTTAGTAATTTATTTTCTTCATGCTCTGAATGGTTAGCACTAATAATAATAATAGGATATATTTTCTTTTATCAAGATAAGCATATCTCAATGTACCAGGGAATTGTTTCAATTCAAACAAGGGATCACACTTAGGTGGAAGAGCATCACCTAGAGTTTTAGCATGCAAGTTATGTTTAAGGGTAGGCACTTGTTGAAAAATATATCATCTATTTCATTTCTTTCATTCATATGCATATCATTTTCATGGTCTAGAAAATATTGTTCTAAAGGGTCGATAGGAGGAGGAACAATAGAAGAAAGACCAACAATTTCATCTTTACTAAATAATTCTTTTTCATGTTGTTATCTATAAACCTTAGAGAAATTGAAGTCATGAGATACATCAGCAAATTCAACTCTAATCTTCTCTTTAACACAATCAATTTCAGCATTAATGGTATTCAAGAAAGGTCTACCAAATATAATGGGACAAAAATTATCTTGTTATGAACCTAGTACTAAGAAATCAGTAGGGTATTTGATCTTACCACACAAGACTTCAACATCTCGAATAATACCAAGTGGTGTAATACTATCTCTATTTGCTAGCTTAATAGCGACATCAATATCTTCAATCTCAGCAGGTGAAATATCATTCACAATTTCTTGATATAGAGTAAACGGAATATCACTGACACTAGCACCCATATCACATAAACCATGATAACAATGATCTCCAATTTTAACAGAAACAATAGGCGTGCCCACTACGGGTTACCTAGCTTATCCCGTTTATTTCTAACAGGTTTAGCAAATCTAGCAGCAGCATCGCAAAATATAAATAGCATGCCCATCAATATTATCAACCAAGAGATCTTTAACCATTGCAATATTAGGTTCAACCTTAATTTGTTCAGAGGGTCTAGGTGTTCTAATATTACTTCTATTAACCACGGCTGCAGCTTTAGCATGTCCCTTAATCCTAACGGGGAAAGGAGATTTCTCAATATAAATAGTAAGCACAACTGGATCAACATTACAAATAGTAGTTTCATCTTTAAGCATAAAGGGTTCATCTATCTTTTCTTTAATAGGGGGATGATATTTAAACCACTTATCCTTAGCGAGATGAACATGAGCAACAAAAGATTCACAAAATGTAGCTACTATCTCAGAGTCAACTCCATATTTAGCACTAAACTTCTGAAAATCATCGGTTTCCATAAAATATTTAAGACAATCAAACTCAAGATTTATACCTGACTCTTTACCTTTGTTGAACTCCCAATATTTAGAGTTGCCTTTAATTCTGTCCAAAATATTCCACTTGAATTCAATAGTTTTCTTCATAAAAGAACCAGTAGAAGAAGAATCAAGCATGGATCGATCATTATGAGAAAGATGAGCATAAAAATTCTAAATAATATTTTTTCTTGAGAGCTCATGATTGGGAAAGTGTGCATCATGTACTTAAGCCTCACCCAGCCTGAGTGATAATTTCTCCTTCACGAGGTCAAAAATAATATATATAATTCTGATCATGATGAACCACATGCATAGGATAAAACTTCTGATGGAATTCCAATTTCAATCGGTTCCAATCCCACGTTCCAATATCATGACATAGCCTATACCATGTCAATGCATTTCCCTCTAAAGATAAAGGGAATACCTTCTTATTAAATCCATCTTCGGATAAACCTGCAAGCTTAAACAATCCACAAATTTCATCCACATAGATTAAGTGCATATCAGGATGTACCGTTCCATCTCCTGCATAAGGATTAGCTAGTAGTTTCTCTAACATACCCGAAGGAATATCATAATGAATATTTTCAGTAGGTGCAGTAGGTTGAGGGGCAACTATTTGTTCTTTCGGTCGAGGTGAAGATATCCCGAACAAACCCATCAAAGAACTGTTTTCCATAGTGACAACTTACAGTAATTTTCAGCATGTAATATAAATGTTTCCTTACCAAACTCGACTTACCAAAGGAACTTCACTCCCCAACAACAAGTCTAGAAAAGAGTCTTGATGACCCACAAGTATAGGGGATCAATTGTAATCCTTTTGATAAGTAAGAGTGTCGAACCCAACAAGGAGCAGAAGGAAATGACAAGCGGTTTTTAGTAAGGTATTTTCTGCAGGCACTGAAATTATCGGTAACAAGTAGTTTGATAGAAGGTTAATTTGTAACGAGCAACAAGTAGAAGCAAATGTGCAACAAGGTAGCCCAATACTTTTTATAGGAAAGGACTGGCCAGAAATTTCTCTTGTAGCAAGCAAAGCATTCTTGAGGACACATGGGAATTCATCTAGTCACTTTCATCATGTTTGTTTGATTCGTGTTCGTCACTTTGATAATGCGATATGTGGGTGGACCGGTGCTTGGTAGATGTTCATACTTGAACAAGACTCGCCCACTTATGATTATTCCCTCTCGCAAGCATACACAACTACGAGAAGAATTAAGATTAATCTAACCATAGCATGAAACATGCTGATCCAAATCAGCCCCTTACGGAACAACACATAAACTGGGATTTAAGCTTCTATCAGTTTGGAAAACCATCATATAATTACTACTCCACAATGCCTTGCCTTAGTCCTGAAGATGGTGAGGTGTCAGGTAGTCGATGTTCACACGACACCACTAAAGAAGCAACAACATACATATCATCAAAACATACATACATATCATCAAAACATCAATGGAATACCAAAGTCACATGATTACTTATAACCGAATTCTCCCATGTCCTCAAGAACAAAGTAACCACTCACAAATCATATTCTTGTTCAAGATCAGAGGGGTATTGAATATCATCAAGGATCTGAACATATAATCTTCCACCAAATAAACCAACTAGCATCAACTACAAGACGTAATCAACACTACTAGCAACCCACAGGTACCAATCTGAGGTTTTGAGACAAAGATTGAATACAAGAGGTGAACTAGGGTTTGAGATGAGATGGTGCTGGTGAAGATGTTGATGAATATTGGTCCTCTCACAATGAGAGGATCATTGGTGATGACGATACCATCAATTTCCCCCTCCCGACGGGAAGTTTTCGGGAGGAATCGCTCCGTCGGAGAGCAAAAGTGCTCCTGCCCAGGTTCCACCTCGAGACGGCGGCGCTTTGTCCAAAAAACCTTCCTTATAATTTTTCTAGGTCAAATGGCACCTTATAGAAGAAGATGGGATTCGGAGGCATGACTGGGACCCCACAAGTCAAGGAGGTGTGCCCTAGGGGGGCGCCCCCAGGCTTGTGGCTGCTTCGTGGGGCCCCTTCCACTAGTGCAGAAAAGCCTAAATATGGCGTGCCAAAAACAACCTTGGTGGCGTGGACACCGGACTCCACCAATATGGCGCCATTGTTAAAAATTAGCATGGCGTTGGCACGTACGCCATTAGTAGTTTTGACGGTAATAGTGTGCCGCGTGGTCAATGCCAACAGTATTAGTCATCAGTTGTGATGTTCCATGTTTTCGCAATGCCAGTAATTTGATTTTCATATTTGAAATAAAAGTTATACAACATGAGTTAGGGTCGTAGTCTGGAGTAAGAATGCATGGAAGATAGCATAGTTAGCCAGTTTTAAGAATAGTCAATTAATCAACTATAAATAGACCCAATGACAGCATTTAAGTTCAACAATGCACTTATTACTATAATTCCACAAACTAGGCAAAGTAACAAATTTATGAATGTACAAGTTCAAATAAATAGATGTAATAATAACATGATATCTTCCATGCATGCCAACTAGCAAACTATGACTTTTCGGCGGGCGGAGTCAGGGTCATAGTCTGGAGTAAGTGAACCATCATCGCTGCCAACAGGCTTGTAGTAGACCATGATCTCGTCACAATCGTAGTAGAGGTAGAACGTGGATCTTTCCCCAGCTTCCATCTTGTAAGCATTTGCAAGGGCTTTCCAACCAGGGCGACCAAAGTAGGTGCGGTTTGCCTCGTTGGTGACAAGAGAATTGAATTGTTGGGCTGTCAGCATCTTCATGAGGGTGCACTGGAATGTGATGGTTGCATCAACTGGAACTTTAAACTTCTCTAGGAAGTCACGCCTTGCCCCGCAAGGGATGGCCTGAGCAAAATTGAAAGAAAGAAGTAGCTAGCTAGTTACACAATTTTGGGCACAACCATATACATCATATGAAACTCAAATAAAACATGTTCAACTAAAACATACCGTACTAGTGAGGGAGTAATTTGGCAGATCTATGAAGAACTTCTTATCCCTTTGGCATCTCACTAAACCACATGTCTCATATGGGGCATCCATTTACTGTTTTCATGAAGTTGATAAAAATAAGCATACTTAACACATGCACATAGATATAATGCAACATAGTAGTTAGTACGAACCAACGCTATCCGCCCATCTAGTTATTAACACACACGTACTTGTTATTAAATAGTTCTACAAACCATCCGTAGTTCAAACATAAAACCTGCATAAAGTTAAACAGTTCATATCAAATAGGTAGCACACGCTAAGCTAGTGTCCAGAGGGACCGGCCTCGTGGTCGTGCCTAGTCGACCTATGACAACACCCCTACTGATCCTCCTCCTCACGCTCCAAGGCATCCAAGTCTATGGGATCCTCCACTGCGCTCTTCCTGGCTGCATACTGAAGTAACATCATCTTGTTGGCCTCCATCAGTTTGTCATCTCTCGCAAGCTCACTCGCCAATGGGTCAAAGAATGGTATCCTGGCCTCTTTGTTCTCTTTCTCATCAACCGTAGTGCATATCCTCATGTCCTCAGGCACGAGGAATATCGCGAACTCATGACACTCATGGAAGTTTAGATTCGCCCATTCTTGAAAGAACTCTATTGCCATGGCATCATAAGCGCGCGCTGCTAACTCCGGGGTGTCCCAATGGCCAAGTTCATGGACGACATTGTCCATCCTAATGGTGGCATAGTACTTATTTCCCTTTTGTTGCACACCACGAAATTTCGGAGCCATCTGTGATGATGCATATATAACTAACAAGTTAGTAAAGAAAGGGGCATATTAACGAGTACCTACAAAACCTACAATGCATAAAACGTACTCCCTCCATTCCCAAATATAAGTCTTTCTAGATATCCATATATTGTAGTCCATTTGAAATGTCTAAAAAGACTTATATTTGGGAACGGAGCGAGTACACTACACTAAATTCTTTCACCACAAGTGCACTACATACAAATACAATAAAAATACTCTATCTAAAATCATAGTCTGCAACCACACTATATTCTTTCACCACAAGTACACGACTAGAAGTACAATAAAATTACACTATCTAAAATCATAGTCTACAACTACACTACATTCTTTCACCACAAGCATACTACTAGAAGTACAATAAAATTACACTATCTAAAAATCATAGTCTACAAATCATATAATTTTAAACTACTCGTAAACACAAAATTCAACATTATTCTACACTAAACTAAGTAGAACTCACCCGCGGCGGCATTAGACTACGAGGAGGTGTTGCGGGGTGCGACGGGGGCGGGGGCGGCGACCAGGGTGGAGGCGGAGGCGACGACAATGGGGGTGGAGGCGACGGTGATAGAGGCGACGACCATGGGGACGGGGACGTCAGCGGTGGAGGCGGAGGCGACGACGGTGGAAGCGGAGGCGACGGCAGTGGAGGCGGAGGCGGCAGTGGAAGCGGAGGCGAGGGCAATGGAGATGGCGCCGATTTAATGGAAATCGATGGTTGCGTGTGTGTGGGGGGGGGGGTATTTTTTTAATCAATCCGGCCAGGGGCGGCGGGGTAATTGCTGGCGTTCGCCTACATGGCCAACGCCATTGCTATGTGTTAGACACATTGTTTTTTACTTTAATGTGTTAGACAGTTTTTTATATTCATATAGATGTTTAGTTTATTATTTTATTGTATTATTTTTATATTATTTATTATATTGTTATTTTTACTAATTATTTTTTGTAAATATGTAACCATACAATGGAAACCGATAATTAGAACAACATAGTTGAAGGATGAAAATAATAACAAATATATATAAATTCTAGTACTACACGCTCTTGACCTAAACTAAGAACATCATCGGTGTAATGATTTCCACGAGAAAAAAAGTTGTCACTGATCCTATCGGACTCGGGTTCCGGCAGACCCTTGAGGTTCGAACACTGGGGTGCGCGCGGAGATTTCGCCTCCTACCTACCTGCACCCCTCCGCCGAGCTGGGATCAAAGCTATGAAAAGAACAACACAAGGGACACAGGGTTTATACTGGTTCGGGCCACCGTTGTGGTGTAATACCCTACTCCAGTGTGTGGTGTGTGGATTGCCTCTTGGGCTGATGATGATGAACAATACAAGGGAGAACAGCCTCGCGAGGGTCCGTTCTTGGCTGGGGCGATGAACTGCTGGGAGGAGTTCAGCCACCTTTCTCTATCTCTCTCTCTCTGCTTACTTCCTCTCTACTTGTCGAGCCCTTGGAGGAGACTGAGCCGAACCCTTTTGCAACATGGGTGGCCGGTCCTATTTATAGAGGCCCTGGTCCTCTTCCCAAATATTGAGCGGGAAGGGATCCAACAATGGCGGGCTAATCTGAAAGGGGACAGCAAGTATCAGCTGTCCTGACAAAAGTAGTCTTCGCCTGCGCAAAGCTCTGGTGATGACGCCGTGTTGGGCCCCATGGTGACCTCAGTCTCGTAGTCCTCCTGGTATTGGTCTCGCTGCACCGAAATGGCAACCTTTGCCTGACGCCTCGGTACTCCGCGGCTGCGCTTGCCCCCTTTGCACCAAAGAGGAAAGGAGGACGCTGCGCGGGCTGGCACCCGCCTGGCGCCCTGAGTCGTCATGGCTTTCGTCACGAGCACCTCGTGAGGTACCCCGCCTTGATATCTCCGCCTCCTCGTGAGCCAGCCTGACGAGGTCGTGCTTGAGGAAGCTTCGCGTTGTCCGCCCCGCGAGGCATGGCCCCTCGCGAGGGTCTTGAGTTTGTGTTGGTGAAGATGGGCCGTGCTGGGTCCCCCTTTGAGCCACGCCACAGGCCGCAGGCAGGCAAGTCTGGGGACCCCCATTCCCAGAAGGCCGACAATAGCCCCCGGGCCCAAGGCGCGCCCGGACTTGGCCGTGCAGGGTGGCGGAAGGGCAAGAGCGAAGTGCCGCGGGCCCTAACAGCCTGCGGCCTTAGGCGCCGCGTGGCAGTTGATTGGACGTGGGCGGCACTGTTCCCCCACGCCCTCCTTATCTTGTGCCTTGCTAGGAGGACCCATAGTCTTACACAATCGTTCCCCTTTTATCGCTCGAGCGCTTCCCGTCCTTCCTCCGCTCGAGCCCTGGTTTCTGTTTTCAATTCAATCTCGAATCCTCCCCCCCTTTTCCTATCGCCATGGCCCCGACGAAGACGGGAAGAGGGAAGAATCCCGTGTCTCCGCCTCACCCGCCGCCGTTGGCGGCCCCCGCCGAGGGTTTGGGTAAGGTCAGCTTGGCTCTGGCCACCATCTTCAATGAATGCGGGAGAACAACGGCCTGGCCTGCGTCCCACTTCTCCATCGGCAGGATAGTTACCGAGGTCCCATATTTCGCCGACGCCCTGTGAGCAGGTCTGGTTCCCCCCTTTTCTGATTTCTTCAATGCCGTGCTCTCCCACTATCAGATCCACATGCTGCATCTGAGTCCTGGATCCATCACCCTCCTTTCGGTCTTTTCCTTCATCTGCGAAGCCATGGTGGGCATCCCTCCTTTGGTTGCCTTGCTGCGCCACTTCTTCTTGCTGCATCTTGTCGACCCTACCCAATGCTGGGCGTGCGTAAGCTTCGTTGCCGCGCCAGAGACTGCCGCCTCTGGGATTGACTTCAAGATCCCCCTGCCCACGGTTGGGTTCCGCGAGCGGTGGCTGTATGTGGACGCAGGGGTGCCCAGCTCCCTGCTAACGGAGCCGACCTCGCCTGCTGTTCCCAATTCGGGCTGGGGCCAGGTGGCGCTTAAGAGCCCCCGACTTGTCTTCGTCTGGCGCCGCTTCGCGCTCTTAAGGTCGCTTGGCGTGACAGCGCCCAAGGTGGTGAAGGAGTTCCTGCTATGCCGCGTTGCTCCTCTTCAACGCCACTCTCGCCGGATGTGGGCCTTCCGTGGGCGCGAGGATAGTATGAGGCTCCAGGAAGAGGACGTCTAGGCTGAGGTGCTGAAGACGGCGCTCTTTACCCTGGCTGGGGACCCCAACCCCGGCAGCATCCGGCAGGGAGGGGCCTTGCTGTACCTCCGCCAGAGCAGGGTCGACTTTGTGAAGCAGATGCCTGCCTTTGAAGAGTGGGGGCTGCGCCCCGCTAGCATTCAGGGGTCTCGCGAAAATCCGGTGGTGGTGACTGCCCTTCCAGTCGGCCAAGGCGACTCGTCCTCGAGTGGCGGAGCAGGGAGGTACGAGGCGCTAGAGGCCGAGGGGGCCCCGGCATGGTGACGGCACCGGGCGAGGCTCATGAGGAAGCAGTTATCAGGGCCCGTACCGCTGAGGCTGAGGGTGACAAACAGCTGCCCTCTGCGCCTGCGACTGGGGCCCCTGAGGCTCCAGCTGCTTCTCTTGGGGAGGCGATTGGCGGCGCACATCAGGCAGGCGCCCCTGATGCTGATCGTCTTGACGCTCCATCTTCGTCGCAGGTCAATCCCTGCGCCCGACTCTTAGGCCGCTTCCGCATGGACTTTGGGGCTCTCCGGAAGAGAAGGGCGGCCCTAGGCGATGGTTACCCTTGTCGCTTGCTGAAGCGCAGAAAGTACTTCGCCACTGATGAGTAAGCCTTCTCCTTTCCCTGCTCCTGATCCTCCCGTTGCTCTTACCGACCATTGCTCCGCAGGCCCCTTCCAGCCGAGCTTGCTGAGACGACTGAGGAGCCGTCCCCTTTGGCTTTTCCCTCTCCACCGTCCTGGAGCGCCCCAAGCAGCGGACCCCTTGTGGCAAGGGCGATCGAAGAGGCGAACCATCCCGAGGCGTATCGTGGTCCCGCGCACCTCGCGATCCTCCTTCGCGAGCCTTCTCATGGCATAGCCAACCTGCCATGGGCTTCTCGCTTGGTCGTGGACTGCGATTGGCTGAGGCGCTTCCTGCGCTCTCCTCTTGAGGTCGGGCTGGCCCCAGGCCGGTCTTTTGACGCGGCATGCCCGGCCGTCGCGAGGGTGCCAGCCCCCAGCCCCCAGCCCGGAGGGGGAGCGCTAACCTGCAGCCCCCGGCGCTTGCTTGGGGCAGATGATGGTGTGGAAGACGTGCTTGAGCGCGCTCGGGAGCGTCGCGCTCTCCGCCAAGGATTCCTTCGAAGGGCGACTGATGCAGTGAGCCTACTTGGTGAGGAGCTTGCTGATGAAGACACGCACCTTGAGGCTGAGGGCCTGCGCCTGGCTGCAGAGAGGTGCAAGCTGGAGGGCGCAATCGCCCTTGTGCGCCGTCAGCGTGACCTTGATGAAGCAGAGGCCAAGGCGTCGTTGGTGGCCTCTCGGGAGGCCCGGTCTCGGGCTGCTAAGGAAGCTCGGGAGGCTGACCGGCGGCGGACGGCTGCAGACGAGCGGGCTCGGGAGCTCTTGACCTGGTGCCACTCGCTGGAGGATCAGGTGGATCTGCGCGAGGCAGCCCTCGCGTTGACGAGGGTGGCCTCCGGTGACTCGGCGGAGCTCCAGAAGCATGAGGAGGCGCTGACGCTGGAAGCCACCGAACGTGCCCATGAGTACGAGCGTCTGGAGACGAGGGAGCGCTTGGTGACGCAGGCGGAGGACGATGTCGCTGCACAGGAAGCACGTGTCCTGGAGGAGGTCGGACGTCGGGTGGCGATGGCGCATTTGAACCTCGAGCACGAGTTCGAGGAGAAGCTGGGGTTGATCCAGGCCGAAGCCGAAGGCAGGACTGCTACCCTGCGGGCCTAGCTGGAGGAGGTGACGCGGCGGGCCGATTCTTCCCAGGCCGCCCTTGTGGTGGCGCAAGGTGGGCTAACTACCTCCCAGGCTAAGGTGCTCCTTCTTCGCCAGCGGGTGGAGGAGGCTGAGGCCGTCGTGCGCCAGAATGCGGACGAGATACGTCAGCGGCGGCTCCTGGAGCATGAGCACGGCCCCATGCTGACCACGCTCCGGGAGAGGGCCAACGCGGCCTTGGGCAACATCTGCGAGGAGACCGTCGGCGAGCCGCACACGGTTAACTACGCGGGCAATCTTCAATTCTTTACTGACGTGGTGACGCAGCTGGAGGCGCGGTCGATCAGGGCTGACAGGTTGGTGGAGGAGAGGAGCCACGCCCTGCTCAGGCGTGCCTTTTCTCGTGTCTTCAGCCATCTCCGGAGCATGGATCCCCACTTCAATTTCAACGCCGCCATCGCCCCAGTCCCCCAAGCCGTCCGAGGTGAGCTGGCGCACTGGGTGGAAGACCATGTGGAGGCTCTTATCAGGGCCTTCGCCTCGGATAACGACGACGCGATCATGGCGGCCGACGAGGGCGCCGTGACGGGCAGCCCTAACGCCGCTGGTGGCAACGCGGGCGGCGGTGGAGAGTTCAGCGATGCCAGCAACGGCCCCGATGGCACTCCTAAGGACGCATTGGGAGATTCATCAGACTGATTGTGCATCGTTCCTGCTTACCCTGTATGAATAGAACTCGGGTTTTGGCCTGATAGCTATGAGAGCATTTTGGAGGGGGAGCCCCTCATGTAAAACTTGTGTTTATCGTATCAGTAGCAGCTACATTGCCCATGCGCCCGCGCCAAGTGGTTGGCTTAAGCGACGCGCTGGTCGACTAATTTACCTTTGTCCGTGCTGGCCCTGGGGTAGCCCGCAGGAGGCTGTGGAGCCCGGAGTGTTTCCCGATTGAATCCGTTGGACCTGTAGTAAGACACCCTCCTGAGAGGACGCGGCGACGGCAGTGTGGGCTGCGCGCAAGCTAGGCTTGACCCGGCTCGCGAGGGGCTCACGAGGGGAGGCAGCTGAGGCGAAGCGGTAACCGAAACGCGAGAAATTGCTCGAACGAGACTAAGCACCCTTTCCCCGAACACACACAAGCGGGGGAAAGCGGCAACCAAAGGGAAGAGCAACAAAAGCAAACAAAAGGCCGCGTCCGGCACCTAGTCTAGTCTTGGACGTCTTCTCACCAGTGCGGAGCTAAGTGCTGCCACTGGGCGTGGGAGGGAGCCCCAGGGCCTGAGGCCGGCACCCCTGAGACTCCGGGGCGTGTACAGCCCCACTCATTATTACGTGAAAGTGTCACGGGGCAGCGAGCTTCACAGGCACTGGGCCTTTTTCATAGGTACTGGCCTTGCTTCATATCGCCAGATGAGGGCCCCGCCTTGCGCGACACTCTAGTGCCATCAGCAACGACCGGAAACCAGGACGCCGCCCGATGGGGTAGAGCGGTCGCCAGCGGTTCCCCCGATGACCACGGGTCCTCCGCCGGGGGCAGGCCCTAGGGCACCTCCCCAGCGGAGGGCCTACCTCCTGAGAATGCCTTGCTCCGAACGCCGCGCTAGGTCGGATCCCTGCCTCTCTCCTGCAGCCCCCTGCGCCCTCCACCCAAGGGGTAGGAGACTGTGGGAGCGGGGTAGCTGCTCGCTGCGGCGACCTGCACCTCCTGCGATCCATGGTTAGCGTATACCTACTCCTGAAGAATTAGCGGTACCCGATAATCGTTGCCTCCAGCGTGGCCAGTGGGACCATCCCGGGGCTCCTGTAAAGGCTCAGCTTCTAGTGCCTTTTCCGTTCTCGTGAGGGTCTCCTTGGTACATCATGAGGGGCACGTATTCCTCTGGTGCCGTCATCCCGAATGCCACGCCGTAATGCCCCGCATGCCACGCGGTCCTGCCTGACGCGCCCACCGTGGGGTGGCAGCGCGGCCGCCCACTGGGGCCACGGGTCGCGTTGAGTCCTTCTTCTTCTCGGGCCAGGGGCGGGGGTAGCGCCGCCACCGGTCCGGCGCTGACAGCTTTGCTGGCGTCGGAGTAGCCTTGGAGCCCGCGGGCGCGCGCGGGGCCCCCGCGTGGGTCGCCCTAGGCTTGAGATGGGAGCTGGGTGGAGAAGGGGTGAGCCCCCAAGGCGGCGAAGCCCAGGAGCTCTGCCACTCGCTCTAGCAGCACGTCGTGGCCGCCCTCCAGCAGTCTGCACTGCAGCAGCTCTCGGGCCACCGTGAGTGTGGCTCTCGAGTTCGCCTGCTCCCGGCGGGTGTATGGTGTCGTGGTCGCGGCGTGATTGGAGGCCCTTGCTGCCGACCGCGCCTGCCGCGGTGTAAGAGTTGTCGAAGCATGTCCGCGTCGCCCGTGGCCCGCAGCGCCCTGCGGACCGCGAGCTGCCTGGGGCACGGGGTCACCCGAGGCGAGCGGTTCTGCGCGGGCGGGCCACGCAGACTATGGGTCTGGGTTGCCCTCCTGGTCGCCGGGCATGGTGATGACGACGCGACGGGGCACAGAGCGGTGGAAGACGAATTCCGGCACACCCCTACCTGGCGCGCCAAATGTCGGATTTCGGGTTCCGGCAGACCCTTGAGGTTCGAACACTGGGGTGCGCGCGGAGATTTCACCTCCTACCTACCTGCACCCCTCCGCTGAGCTGGGATCAAAGCTATGAAAAGAACAACACAAGGGACACAGGGTTTATACTGGTTCGGCCCACCGTTGTGGTGTAATACCCTACTTCAGTGTGTGGTGTGTGGATTGCCTCTTGCGCTGATTATGATGAACAATACAAGGGAGAACAGCCTCGCGAGGGTCTGTTCTTGGCTGGGGAGATGAACTGCTGGGAGGAGTTCAGCCACCTTTCTCTATCTCTCTCTCTCTCTGCTTACTTCCTCTCTACTTGTCGAGCCCTTGGAGGAGACTGAGCCGAACCCTTTTGCTACGTGGGTGGCCGGTCCTATTTATAGAGGCCCTGGTCCTCTTCCCAAATATTGAGCGGGAAGGGAGCCAACAATGGCGGGCTAATTTGAAAGGGGACAGCAAGTATCAGCTGTTCTGACAAAAGTAGTCTTCGCCTGCGCAAAGCTCTGGTGATGACGCCGTCTTGGGCCCCATGGTGACCTCCGTCTCGTAGTCCTCCTGGTCTTGGTCTCGTTGCACCGAAATGGCAACCTTTGCCTAACGCCTCGGTACTCTGCGGCTGCGCTTGCCCCCTTTGCACCAAAGAGGAAAGGAGGACGCTGAATGGGCTGGCACCCGCCTGGCGCCCTGAGTCGTCATGGATTGCGTCACGGGCACCTCGTGAGGTACCCCGCCTTGATCTCTCCGCCTCCTCGTGAGCCAGCCTGACGAGGCCGTGCCTGAGGAAGCTCCGCGTCGTCCACCCCGCGAGGCTTGGCCCCTCACGAGGGTCTTGAGTTTGTGTTGGTGAAGATGGGCCGTGCTGGGCCCCCCTTTGAGCCACGCCGCAGGCAGGCAAGTCTGGGGACCCCCGTTCCCAGAACACCGACAGATCCAACAGGGAGAACGAGGCCAAGCATAACACCAGCTAAAAGAGCATATCGAAGCATCTTGCATATTTGGATTTGGCCATGCATCACATCGGTATTCAGCTGCATCTCATCTATCTGTTGTCTTAGTTCACCAATGGAGTACTCGAGCAAATCGCTCACATACTTCTGCACAAGATCAACCCCATATCCATGTGTAAAAATATTTTATACCTAACGCCTATGGATCACAATACACACATATATTAATGATCGTGTCACTATATATATGTATATATAAGACCACATATAGGGCGCGATAATAGTGTCCTATATATACATATACATATACATATACATATACATATACGAAATATATACATGTATCCTGGGACATATATGTATCCTGGGACATATAGCGAATCCTCTATGACAGACCATTTTTTCGTTATTGCATATGTGAATCTCCTTCGCAACTGGACCCTTGATGTAAACCACATTATCTTGAAGGAAGGCCAACAAAATAAAGGGGAACTAGTGCACTGGCAAGCGAGCACACCTGTGCAGCTGACGATTTGGTGGGCAACAGCCAAGTTTCTTGGCATGTGGCTGTTGGTTTGGTGGGCAGGCAAGCAACAACAACCATATCAGCTGCAGGAAAAGCTGATAGTAGAGAAGAAGAACATCAACCCATGTCGTTGTCCAGTGTCCAATGAGCTAGCACCCCCCCATTTGGTTTTGTCTGGACTGCATTTTTGATGTGTACTTGAACTGAACCTTCAAAATTTAGCCAAATTTCCATCGATCTGTTCTCCATGGATAGTACAAATATTGTTTTGATTGAAACTGACCTTTTGATGTTTGTTCAAACTGAACCTTTATAATTTGTCCTGTTGACAACTACATGAGTAAATGGATTGATGGTAGTGGTAGCCACTAGACATCTCTCTTTTCTGCTAGTGTGTGCGACGCAACTACTAGCTGTTATTGTCGGACATTGCTAGTTGATGTGCCGTGTGGCTTCCTGGCGCCACTGCCATTTTCTGGCTGCTATTGATACACTTTTGTTGCAGTTCAACATGACAACAAGACTTATTTCTGCTAGAAATTAGCACTGCTGATGTCTGTGGTTAAAGAAATCGGAAGAGAAAGAGAGAGAGTGTGTGTAGATAGGATATAGCGGTGGGTGGTGGATAGAAACCATCAATTATAGTGAAAAGGTATTTCTTTCTTTAGCACTTAGTACCTGTGTATTCCTCCGAATTTTCGTTAGTGTGTTCTCTCTACAAATCATAAACTACGCTTGCTTGTTTCATGTCCTATTCAATCGGCAAAATGAAAATAAAGGATAAGTTTATCACACACATTCTTGTCATATGAGTTAACAAAAAATGCCTTCCGTCTAGTACTCATTTGTATGTATGTTACATAGCTCTTACCCACATGTACTACGACTGGGAAGTTCAAAGACCGGAAAACTATCAGTTCAGGTATGAAACCACATAAAAATTTAGAGAAGAAAAATAGTATGTAATAGCCGGAAAGTTCAACCAGAGAAACACATAAATTTAAGAAAAAACATACAGTAGTTCATTTTTGACAAACGTGAAACTAAAAAAGAGAAATATCAATAAAAATCCATGTGCAAAAAAGAACAGAGATTTAAGAGGAAAAAAATTAAGAATATTGTGGGTATCTAGAAGTTCGTAAACTATGTCCCAAGAATTTAGAATAATAATAAAATGTAAGTGGGGTTCAAAAACAAGGGCGCAAAAGAAATATGTTTAATTTTTTCATGATTTAGAAAAAAAGAAACGTATGAGTTCAATGTTTCTAGAAAATATCCTCTCTATTATAAACTTTTTTTGGTTTTTCATGTATCTAAAAAACAAGAAGTTTCAAATTAAAAAAATAGATTGTCTTTGTTTCAAAAAGAACTACAAGTTCAAATCTAAATAACGGAGTGGTTCAATTTTTATTACAAAATTAGGATTTCCCCTGATAGTAAATAATGACTCAAGAAGTTCAAATTTAAAAAAATAGAGCAATACAATTGTTCTAAATGAATTTTCCACATTTCTAAAAAGACCTAGAGGTTCTAATTTAAATAACGGAGAAGTTCAATATTTAATACAAACCCAAGAAGGTAAATTAAAAAAAGTAGTTCAAAAAAGTTTATAAAAATGGATTTTTCCATTTCTTAGAAAACCTTAGAAGTTGAAATTTAAATAATGAAGCGGTTTGATGTCTATTATAAAACTAGGACATTTCCTGCTACAAACGAGTAACACCTAGAAGTCCAAATTAGAAAAATGAAGCAATTTTATGTTTATAAAAAAACTCAGATTTCAACAATACTAATAGAATAAAATCAATAAGTGCAAATTAAAAAAAATAAGTTCGAAGTTAATAAAATACTCAGTTATTGCTCATTACTAAAGAATAAAAAGGAGAGTTCCAAAATTGAAAAGGAACAGTTGAAAAAATAATTATAAAAATAATTTTCCGATTTTCATAAAGAACTCGAAGTTCAAATTAAAATAACAAACTGGTACGATGTATATTAAAAAATGAATAAAAAGGCAAAGTCTAAAATTTCTGTTGCTAGAAGTTCAACTCCTCAGCCGGAGAAAGTTCAAAAATTCTTGTAAGAGATGTTCGTGTGTGTTTACATGTTCAAAACACACAAAAAATAAGTACTTTTTGATGTTTCAAAATAATTCTATTAGTGCATTAAAAAATTGAAATAAAATGCTCTATGTGAAAAAAGTTTCTCCTATTCAACAAATTTCCAAGGGTATATCATATACATTAATAAAAAATGATTAAAAATCCGTGCATGTTGTCCAAATTTTTTTTTAACCGTATTAGATAAAGTTGCATCTTTTCAACATGTTACTAACAAGGTATATCATTTGTGTGACTCCAATAAATGAGTGAGAAATTACGAACAAAAATTACTACATGGAATGCATTTTAGATGGCAATAAAAAGATTAGAGCGGTTCGATGCCTATAAAAAACATAGATTTTTTACATTACTAAAGCGAAACAGGGAGAAGTTCAAATTGATAACAAACAAAAGTTCACGTAATGCATGGTGTGTGTTTCATATGGTACGAAAGAATAAAAAACCAAAGTCTAACTTTTTTCGCTAGAAGTTCATGTGCACTGCCCTCGGAAGTTCGAAATTCTTGTGGGAGAGGTTGATCGTGTGTTTACATGTTTAAAAATGCTCTACATGAAAAAAGTTCCTCATGTTCGAAAACTTTCCAAGGGTGTATCATATGCTCTACTCCAAAATAAATCGTTAAAATAAATTGGTGTATGTGGTTTGAATAAAAGTTTAACTGTATCAGAAAAAAGTCAAGTCTCTCAATAAGTTTCAATAGGTATATCATTTGTGCAACTCAGTCGAACAGGGTGAGGAGCTACTACCCAGAATACATTTTAGGTGA
Source organism: Triticum dicoccoides (assembly GCF_002162155.2). Taxonomy (NCBI): domain Eukaryota; kingdom Viridiplantae; phylum Streptophyta; class Magnoliopsida; order Poales; family Poaceae; genus Triticum; species Triticum dicoccoides. The sequence goes on along the minus strand of NC_041390.1, from coordinate 315,610,135 downwards.
GATTAAAAAGAATACAAAAGTAAATGTATAAAAGGGTTGTTGCAAGAAGTTCACGTGCTCCTGCCTAAGTGGTTAAAATTTTCTAGTGCGAGTCATTTGTCCAAAAACAACTTTGCTTTTGCCATTTTTAAAACTGCTCTCAAATGGTAATGAATTCGAATCTACTGTATACATGAAAAACTTGCTGCTATTCATAAGCTTTCCAACGGTATATTATGTGCTACATTTCGATGAACGGTTTAAGATTTTCATGTATATCGTTTAAAACACGTTTTTATGTATTCAAAAAATTCTTTAGAACCATGGCGAGTATGAAAAACTAATCAACATGGGGAAGTTGCGTGTTTTCAACAACTTTCCTTTGGTATATCATTTGCTCAATTTCGGTAAGTGTTTTGAGAGTTACGGGCAAATAGTACATCCAAAACAGAGTGAAGTACAAACAGACATGCCCTAGAAGTTCAACTACTTCACGCATTGCATTTCCTTTCGTGATGAAGGAAGAAATCATGATCTCTTCATTTTCTAAATTACTTGAAAATGGTTGGGAATTAGAGAAAACTTGATATACGAAAAAGTTTCGCATTTTTGATAGCTATCCAATGGTATATTATTTGCCCTATTCCGGCAAAGTTTGCAAAAATTACGACAAAAAAAGTTTCTAACCATTTTCAAAATTTACTTAAAACCATAAGGAATTGGGAGAAACATTATATACCAAAACGTTTCGCATTGCATCAAGCTTTCCAACACCATATCATTTGCCGCATCCGAAATACGGTTAAGATATTAAGTTGAAAATATGAATTTAGTGGAACTTGGACCGCTTTTTAAATTACTCTTAAACTGTTCAAAATTAGAAAAAACATTGCACATGAAAAAGAAGCGCATTTCCATAAGATTTTCACCGCCAAATCATTTGCCTCAATTGGATTAGCCTTTTAGAAATGACATCGAAAATACGAACTCGGCTGTTCAGTTTGTGAAATTCTATGATTTTTCAAATTACTCTTTAACCATAGGGAATTAGATAAAACACTATACATGAGGAAGGAGTGCATTTATAGCAGCTTTCCAATGCCATATTATTTGCCTCATTCCGATAAATGGTTTAGAAATGGGATCGAAAATACTATTCACATTTTTTGTCTGAAGAAAAAAGGGTTTTCAAAGCTGCTCTTAAACCGCTTAGATTGTGCCAAAATTTTAAATTAGATCATCGTACTCGTGTCCACAGCTTTCCAACGGTATATGGCAAGCCCCATTTGCACAATGTTTGCGGAAGTTCAACCTAGCAATGGGGGAAGTTCAACTATTACCGCTGGGACATGGTAGGTAGTTATGAGAATATTATTATCTTCCCATGATCAGAATAGTGTTTATATATAATATATATAAAGTTGAATTGTGCAAATTAGCATAAATAGATCAAGATCGAGGTATTTTCTGTCATATTACCTTTCCACGGTTACCTCTGATGTAAAACTCTCACTCTAGATTACTTTCTATGTGTGACATATGCTTATTAGCAAGGTGTCCACAGCCGCAAAGCAGCACACGTGCCCTTGCTCGATTCCTAGTAGCTTCGGCGTTGGTGGCATAACTGCCGGATCAATGGAATGTCGCACTACAGTGAGATGATTCACTAGCCAGGGCTGGCTGCATTGGCCATGTTGAGCGGTGTCGTGGCCAATGGGGCCTGATGTGAGCTCGGCCAAGGCGGCAGGGTCCCAAACATGCGACACGCCCCGCCGACATGGGTTCACACGGGGTGCTCGTGTCGATTCAACCTCCGGTGGTCCATTGTCAGCAAAGCAGCTGGCTAAGAGGGAGTAGAATTTTATGGAGAATGGAAGTGAATGTATTTGAGAACAAGGGGCTGCCAACACATCTATATATAGGCACAACTTAGTGTCGACGTTCCCAACGATGGCGAGGCAGCACAAGGTTAAGTATCTATGGCGTGTTTACAAATCACACGACAACAGTATACTACAAATGGTCACGACAAGTGGGCTCACATGGTAGTGAAATCGGAAGTATTAGAATGCCAGCAATAGCAAGTTATAGCTGGCGTACCAAGTTGGACGATGCCAGAACTATTTGGATGAAAATGGCGCGCCACAAACGAAAGTTGTGGCTAGCCGTTTTTCCACTAGTGTTCTGTTCATTCTTTCACTAGTATTTTTATATATTCCAAAATAATTCTTCATCAATTTTCAGGTTATTTCGAGTTATGTAGAATAAGTGTCTTCAATATAACCCTTTCCATCGCAGAATTCTAGCTGTCGGCAATCTCCCTCTTCATGTGAAACTTGCAAAATAAGAGAGAAAAGGCATAAGAATTGTACCATAAAGTGAAACAACAGCCCATAAAGCAAAAAATATTGATATGAAAACATGATGCAAAATGGACGTATCGCGTCTTCGTCATATCTAGTTTTCCAAACACTTTTGCTCTTGTTTTGGACTCTAATTTGCATGATTTGAATAAAACTAACCCGGACTGACGCTATTTTCAGCAGAACTACCATGATGTTGTTTTTGTGCAGAAATAAAAGTTCTTGGAATTGGACAAACTTTTTGGAGATTTTTATAGAATATATAAAAAATTACTAGAGCGAAGATCCACTAGAGGGCGCCACCAGGTGCTCACAAGGCAACAGGGCACGACCACCCCCTTGGGCACGCCTTGTTACTTTGTGGGGCACACGTGGCCCTGCGGACCCTAATGTCAGGCCTATAAATTCCTTTTCCCCGAGAAAAAGGTAAGAGAGGAAGTTTCATCACATTTGACGATACAGAGTCGTTGCCACCTCCTATTGTTCATCAGGAGGGCTGGTCTGGAGTCCATTTGGGACTTTGGAGACGGGGACCCGTCACCATCATCATCACCAATTTCGTGATGCTCACCACCGGGAGTGATTAATTCCTTCATAGGCTTGCTGGACAATGATGGATTTGGATTATATTTTTCATCTAATCGAGTCAATTTGTTAGGGATTGATCCCAAGTATCCACTATGTTCTGAGATTGATGTTGCTATGACTTTGCTATGCTTAATGCTTGTCATTAGGGCCCGAGTGCCATGATTTCAGATCCGAACCCTCTATGTTTTCATGAATATATTTGAATTCTTGATCCTATCTTGTAGGTTATATGCAACTATTACATGTTATAATCCGCATACCCCAAAGTGATAATAGCTGGGATTCTCTCCAGTGATGACCGTAGTATGAGGAGTTCCTGTATTCACCATGTGTTAATGGTTTTTCTGGTTCTCTATTAAAAGGAGGCCTTAATATCCCTTAGTTTCCTTTTGGACCCCGCTGCCACCGGAGGGTAGGACAAAAGATGTCATGCAAGTTCTTATTATAAGCACGTATGACTATATAAGGAATACATGCCTACATTATATTGTTGAATTGGAGCTATTATATATCGCTCTAGGTTGTGACTGTTATATGATGAATGTCATCCAATACAAATATCCTTCACTTATCCAATGCTTACGCTTGTCGAGTATTGGTCTTCGCTAAGTTACTTTTGTTGCTGCTGCTATTACTGTTACCGTTACTATTGCTACTATTACTACTACTATTAAATTACCATATTACTGTGCTACTAAACACTTTGCTGTAAATATTTAGTTCTCCAGGTGTGGTTGAATTGACAGCTCAACTTATAATGCTTGCAAATATTCTTTGGCTCCCCTTGTGTCGAATTAATAAATTTGGGCAAAATACTACCCTAGAAAACAATTGCGACCCCCTATACTTGTGGGCTATCTAGACCTTTTTCTGGTGCTGTTGCCTAGGAGCATAGCTCTATTTGTTGAGTCACTTGGGATTTATATGAACTGATCACTATGAAGAATCTGAAAGACACTAGAACCAAGATCGTGCCTTCTAAGACGAGGGAAGGTGATGTAGGGTGGAACCCTAGCTAGGGGCTGATCTTTCATGATTTGGAGGTGGATTCCCAAGGAACACGATGAACACACGAGGGGGAAAACGAGAGGAAACACTCAAATCAATGAGATTTGATTACACATGTGCTAGACCCAAGTACACAAAGAAATACACCATCCAAATTCAACAAAGGGGGGTAGAAAGGACCTAGTTCATCTCCAAGGAGGAGATCTTGACTCCACTAGGGGATCTTCCCACAAGGGGGTCTTGAATGCACTTGGTGGATCTTCTCCTAGGAGGCCCTGGTCTCCAATGGAGTAGGGGTACAAGTGGATGAGCAATACTCTATCTCCAAAATGAGCTATGGTGCGCGTCGGTGTTATACAAACGGTTTTTAACCCCTTTTCGCGACGGCATTTGGAACCGTCGCCAAGTGAGTGAGGGCGATAGGGGGGTCCTTCCCACACAACCCAGAATCGTCGAGGATAAGCCTTCGTGGGACACAGGCTGGGGCTGTGTGCCATCGGGCGAGGCATCGAAACCCAATCATTTCCATAGGTATGTACATCCCACACGGTAATCCGAGAAAACATTTTCGTAGGTATGTACATTCCACAGGGTGAATCCCAGAAAAACATTTCAGCTAGTATGTATATCACACACAGTCAATCCAAGGAATACGTTTCCACTCTTATGTACATCCCACACAGTCAATCCAGGGAAACCGTTTCCATTCATATGTACGTCCCACATAGTTTTATGTATACGCTCGTGTGTGAAAGGTGTAACTATCACACACGCTCTACCTTGGTTAACGGTTTGATTTAATTAACTACATCACACACGATTTGATGTAGATAACTGTGTGGCATTGGGCTATCCATCACAAGCACTTTTACTACCAGAACCATTTGCAAAGTTCCATGACTGTCTGTTCTCTTTTTATTTTTGCCTGTATTTTATTATTCGAATTGGAAATTTTGAAATACAAAACGTGCAATTCAAATTCTCAGCACAATGGTTCAACAAAAAATCCATAAATCAAATTACCAGTACAATATCTTCAGTAATTATAGGATTAGGCAGCAATTAACTATGATGAACCACAATATTTAAAGGCGGTAAATGTGAAGAGACAAGTGTAAATCATTTTGACAGCCGACGGTGTTGAAGAAGCGGAATGCCCATAATGTGCCTTCCTACATGCCATAGGCACAAACACTGTTGTCCAACCCCTTGTGATGATGGCCCGCCCATCCTTCACCGCCTTCAAGAAGACTTCTAGATCATTATCATGGTAGCATGAATTATATACTTTAACCTTAGTTGCATCCACTCCGGTCATGTAGTTTGCAAGGTAATTATCAGTAAATAGCTTCGGAAACCACTGAAAAGAGAAAAATATCATATACTGAGGTCTAATAGAGTAACTTGTTGTGGGCAGGGGGAAAAGGCAACACATTACTTACCACCCTAAAGTTCACTATTGTCTTCGACAAAGTGTAAATAAAGAGCTTAATTCCAATCACCTGTTTCTTTCGCCTAACAATCTTTCTTAGTTTCCTCACTTGACGCTTGTTCATGAATATCTCATTGCCCCATACACAAAAGGGATCGAAGTGTGGATCATTACCGCTCATATATGTACCTACAAGAAACCAATAAATGTTAGAAGCTAAACTGAGATTGCACAAATGATGTAAAGACAACTATCTATTTTCCTAAGTACAAGTTTTTTTTGAGATTTCAGTATGAACTACATATGGATGTACATAGAATTATTGATATAGTTTAGATTAGAATCTAGATTCACTCATTTTGCTCGTTATGTAGTCTAGAGTGGAATCTCTAAAAATACTCATATTTAGGAATAGATGGTGTATAAGACATGGGATGCAGCTAACCTCGATGGCAAACAACAACATCGCCCATTGTAGCCTTTGTAAGTACATGGAAAGCCAATGTTAACTACAATAGGGTTAACATCCACCAAAAATAGCAAATGGTAATAAAATGGCAGCATATGTAGTGATATCTTCATTTCGAAAGAGTAGCATGGTAGCAAAGGGACGAATTAAAAAATGGATACAACTATTAATTGCAACAGGCTTAACAACATCCTAATTCATGTTTTGTAAATTTGTAGCCATTGAAATACAACTCTTCAAAAAAGGATACAACTGTTGATTGCAACAGGCTTAATGGCCATTGAAACCAGTACTGATAAAAATGCAATTGGCAGAGTTGAACATCATAGGGCAGGTGCTGCCAGAGCAGATAATGGTCCAGCTGTCTATGAAAAGGTAGGGAATATAGCTAAAACGTGTTAGGCATGTTTACTACAACATGCTTAATACATCGACCGTACAAAACATAGCCATTAGTTGCAACTGGTATTCGTAAGATTGAACTGGTGAGTACATACTTGGTAAGTCCTGAGAGGTAGTTGCCGGGGCACTTAATCTTGGCCAAAGCCCTCCCAAAGCCAGCGGTGGCGAAGGCGAGCTGTTCTTCTGGGTCGATGTGTGGATTAGTGCCAGTAACATGTGTACCTACGGGCAACCAGTAAATGGTAGAAGTTAAACTGCAATTACACAAATAATGTGAAATATTGTAAGACATGGGATGCAACTAACCTCGACGACAAACAACAGCATCGACCGTTATGACCCTGTGTAAGTACATGGACAAGCATATTAAATACATCAGGGTTAGCATCCAGTAAAAATAGCAAATGGACAGCATCTCTAGTATATCTTCACTACGGAGAGTACGCATGGTAGCAAATGGGCAGTTTAAAAATGGATACAACTGTTAATTGTAACAGGCTTAGCAACATCCTAAGTCATGTTTTGTAAGTTTGTAGCCATTCAAATACAACTGTTTAAAAATGGATTCAACTATTAATTGCAAAAGGCTTAATAGACATTGAAAACGGTACTGATAAAAATGCAATTGGCATAGTTAAACATCACAAGGCAGGTGCTGCCAAAGCAGAGAATGGCCCGGATGTCTATAAAAAGGTAGGGAAAGTAGAAAAAATGTGTTAGGCATGTTTACTAGAACTTGCTTAATACATCAACCATACAGAACATAGCCATTAATTGCAACTGGTATTGGTAAGATTGCACTGGTGAGTACATACATGGTAAGTCCTAAGAGGTAGTTGTTGGAGCACTTCATCTTGGCCAAAGCCCTCCCAAAGTCAGCGACGGCGGAGGCGAGCTGTTCCTTCGGGTCGAAGCGTGGACCAGTGCCACTGACATGTGTACCTACAGGCAACCAGTAAATGGTAGAAGTTAAACTGTAATTGCACAAATTCTGTGAAATACTGTAAGACATGGGATGCAGCTCACCTCGACGGCAAACAAAAGCATCGGTCGTTATGACCGTGGATAAGTACATGGACAGGCATGTTAAGTGCAACAGGGTTAGCATCCACTAAAATAGCAAATGGGCAGCATCTCTAGTGATATCCCGAGTCATGTATTGCAAGTTTGTTGCCAGTATTAGTGAAATTGAGCTGGACACGGTAAGATTTAAACATCACATAGTGTGCGGTACTGAAATAAACAAGGCACGAACATGCTTAATACATCAACCGTACAAATCATAGCCGTTGCAAGTGGTACTGGTAAGATTTAGCTGGTCAGATCTTACCTGTTAAGTCCTGGGGTCGCTTGGGGACTTCATCTGGGCCAGAGCCTGCACCATGTCGGCGGCGACATCGGAGGCGAGGTGTTCCTCCGCGTCAACACGCAGAACGGTCATTGCGCCATGGACCGCCATCACCTCCTGGTGGGGGGATTTGGAGGCATGAGGTTGTTTCGTAGGTGCCATTTAAGCAATCAGGCCGGGTTCGGGATAGAGATCAGTGGGTTACCTGACTGGATCCAAGCAGAACGTAGATCTGGTTGAAGTTGTGGTTGCGGCGGCGACGGTTTGAGATGCCGGTAGGGGGAGGCGTGAGGGGGGATACTGAGGGTGGGGATGTGGTTGGAGGAATAAATTCTGAAATCGCGCACCTAATGAAAATTTCGCTGCGAAACTTGAAACTTGGGCGGGGGAAACACACAACGCAGATGAAGTGTGTAAAATACGTGTGTGAGAGAAAAAATAAAGTTGGCAGATCCCGTCTCCAAAAAATGTACATGTTTACTTGATTTTTTAGGTCAATGGTATGCCTAGTTTATTAGGAAACATCGCACAGGTAACTGACTTATGGGTCATTAACGCAAAAAACGCAGACGGGTATGGCACAGAAACAGTGTGTTTTGTGACCTTCTAATGATTAACGCAAAAAAATGCACACGGGCACACATGCTAATAATGCTCAAAGCACTCAAAGGATGCTCTTATACACATTGTTCGTTAATACTACAAACTTAAAGTACTACTGGTAATTTGCTCTAATACTACAAACTTGAAGTAATTCTCACATGCTGCCATCGGGGCATGTTGGCCAGATGCCAGTGTTCTCCGGCCTTGTAGGCAGCAGCCCACCGTGCTTGGATCTCCGCCAAGCTCTCCTCACCATGGCGTGCGACCCCTTTTTTCTTGTGGCGGCGGGACTCTCTTTTCTTGACTGCTTTTTGCCTTTTCCGCTCCTTCTGTGCGGCTTTGGCCGCCTCTAGATCCACCACCCATTCGGCCATGGTAGCCTCAAAGTCCGCCCATGTAACTGTGTGGCCGCCGGCAGCGATGAAGTCGGCGCAGTGAGATGCCATTGCTTCCTTACCATGTGTGCGGTCGCGGGCGGCGAGGAATGCGGCGTGGCAGGATGCCATCGCTTCCTTACCAGTTACTGTGCACCGCGGTGCCATGGACGATGCCTAGAGAGAGCGCTAGGACGGAGGGGCCGGGCAGGCCTAAAGTGTGGTGGTGTTTAAGAGCTCAACGACAAACGACAATAGAAATTTGGCTTCCCTTACAATTTTGCACTTTCATTATCGCACACGGTTCATCTCGGTCGCTTTCGGAAACAGTGTGCGCTGAGCCTATTGTGTGTTGAGTTATGATTGGCCGGAACCCTAGCCACGTGATGCGTGTGCACCGTAGGATGCGCTGCGATCGAACGACAATCCACGTCCCTCACATCACACTCGTGCACCTGTAGCTGGATTGGATTTATATGCGCTAAATGCCTAGAAAATGCACATAATCCCCTAAATACGGTAAATGAGCCCAAAAATGCCAAATTTGAACAGGGTGACTTGCAGGGTGTATGTTCGTCATAGAAAAAAACTCCAGGGCAAAGAACGAAGAAAATTTGGATTCCCCTTCAATCTTTTGGATTTCCCTCTCGAAAGCATGGAACTTCCTCGGTGATGGTTCGATTTATGAAGGGCCACTATTAGAGAAAACCTTACTGGTGGCGCTGGTTTTTTACATAGCAGCAGCGCGATCACCCGCACTACTACTAGGGCGCTACAACTAATATTTAGCAGTAGCGTGTTTGTAAACAAGCGCTATAGCTAGAATACTTAGTAGTAGCGCCTCTTTCTCTACCAATGCTACTACTATCATCACATAGTAGTAGCGCCCTATTTTCTCCCCACGCTACAACTAGGTAAATAGAAATTAAAAATAAAAGAGGAGTCAAATGCAATATTCATGGAAATCAAGACAAGTCCAGTGCAAATAGACTAAGTTCATAGAACCATCTCACAAGCATTAACGACAATACCACATTTAATATAACCACACAATCTCACAAACTAATATATAGTAGTCAACAATGCATGGATAGATCATAGTTGATAAGTCTACTAGGTAGTCATACTAGCATGTATATGGTTCAGCAGCCACACGCATGCATGGATAGATCTCACAAGCATATATAGTTCTAGATGATATCTATGATGACCATCATCCTCAAGCATGGGCGGTGGGTGTTCCTGATAGTAATTAGGATTGCCTGTCCAACATGAAGAATCTTGCCAATGAGGAAGCTCTTCCACCCAACCGAGTTGAAGTGTGTGGGACCGTCCGTGTCCACGCCGTACGCACAAGTGGGGACGGAGCCCCTCGCGGTAAGGCGTATTCTAGCAGAGACTTCTTCATCAGGCTTGATACCACAACTCTCAGACACGCTCTTTGGCAATTTCTGAATAAGAAAAACATATCAATTAATAAGTAGCCTCACACATTCTACACTACCATAAGACAATACTACATTTCTACACTAAGTATAACAATAAAGCATATATATATCATCGGATTCACTAAGCATATATATCATCGGATTCACTAAGCTTATAGATCATCGGATTTACTAAGCATATAAGATTCACTAAGCATATATATCATCGGACTCCACACTAAGTATAACAATAAAGCATATCATCAAATGCAACATACCATGATATGCCGATAAACCATGGTACTTGTCAGGCGGGTCACGAACGGCACCCCGACGAAGTCAGCACGTGGCGGAATGATGTCCCATAGGTTGCACACCTCATCCTTGCTCAACCTCATTCTTTGAGCAACGATGGCGTCACCAAGTGGGCCGTCATCATCCTCATCATGCTCATCATCCTCATCATTGTAACATCCCAAATTTGCAATTTGGAATGTTATACATTAGATCATCATGCATAACATATTTTTTTTCTTGCATTTTGGTTGATCCTAGAAATTTCATGCAACTCAAGGACCCTCGGAGAGAGTTGGAGATTTCGTTATTTTCATATTTGAGAGTTTTCTCAAATTTGAAAAGAGGATCATTTGATTTATTTATTTCATCTTCAATAATTTTTCCGATATCAAAAATATAAGAGAGTGAATAATATGACTTTCCCAACTTTAGGAAAAAAAAGAAGATTTAATAAATAGATCAATTTTGGTTTTGCCGGAGTTTTGTTTGCGTTTTATTTGGATAGGGAAAATGCGCGTTTTCAAAAATTGCATTTTAGGCCCGGAGAAAAGTTCATTTTGTTCGGCTCATTTTTAGGAGTCGGGGAAAATTTACTTTAGAAATTTTGGAGCCCATTTAGATTTTCTTTTCTCTGTTTTTCTGCGCGTGAAACCGTTAAAAAAAAGGAACTCCAGCAGGCCAGCCGGGCCAAAGGCCCAGCCAGCCACCGCCCCAGCCTCCCGTGCACCAGGCGCCAGGCGCAGGAGCGCTAGGCGCCAGGCGCAGGAGCCCCAGGCCGCCGCCTCCCCTCGCTCAAGCCGAATCCTAAAAGGACTCTAGGCCAGCCCTCTTTCCTTTGTTTCGTTTTCCTTTTTCCTACTCTATTTCTTGTCCCCTACCCCAAGAAACCCCCTCCCCTCACCAATATAAATACCCCAACACCCCCCTCCAAATCCTCAAACCAAACCCCAAGCCCTCCACCGCACCCCACCCCGCGCCCTACACCGCCGCACCTTGCCCACGCCGCCGCCGCCATACGCCACGCCACCGGAACCTCTCGCCGGAGACCTCGCCGGAGGTTGCCCGCGTCTCTTTTCCTCGGATCGTTTTCTTCTAATCGTTCCGATTCTTTTCTTCTCCTCTGATTCGTTTTCTAGATCGGTTTTTCGTTTCGGTTTCTTCTCCGAAACCCTAGATCGGATTCGTTTTCTTTTCCGATTTAGTTGCCTTTTGGACCGTTCGCCGGACCATTCGTCCTAATGAACGTGATCACCGGATTCTTCTAGGTTAACGAACGTCCGTTCGTATAACCGTTCTTCTTTTTTCTCGTCGGATTTATTCCGCGATCGCGATCTCAGATCCGATCTTTGTTCTAGTTTATCTTCTCGCTCGTTTATCGGAATCAGGTGATTCAAGCGCCTGGAGTTTCGTTTCGAAACCGCCGTTCCGTCTAATCAACTTAAACAAGTTTTTGCCCTAGTAAAATTTGACCTAGTTTCAACTTGCTAGAACCGAGTTGTTTTCTTCCGCCGTTTGTTTTCCGTTTCTTTGTTCGGTTTGTTCTTTCTTTGCAACCGGAGTTCTTAAGTTGAACCTTCTGGTTCATTCTCTTGTTCGAGTTTTACCTGTGCATTAGATGAGTACTTATTGTGTTCTTGTTGTTTGTCTGTGATATATTACCCGGATTGCGCCGCTTGTTACTTCGATTCCCTAGGTCTCGCGGATCATCAGCAAAGCAAGTAACACTTTAATCATACCTTTTCTAAAACCCATGTTTTATTGCATTAGATCAATCCTCTCACATTGCATGATTAGGATCTAATTAAATTGTCGGATGGGAAGTATATGAGGTAGTACCTATCACCTGTATTATTATTATGAAACCTTTGGGAGTTACTTCTACGTTTGCTTATTATGCCATGCTATGCTAGTAGACGTGGATTGGGTGAGTGATATCCATGACAGATGTGAGTTTGTTAATTTTAATGGTTTATCTAAGGTGGCCACTTAAACACACATCTGGGTGGATTGAGGCACCTGATGTCTATCAGGACTTGCCTGTTTTTTTTCGGACCGCCACCCAGGATCAAAGGGATCATAAGATCTTTCATGCTAGAAACTTTCGTGTGCAGCCACAAGCCATTACGGGCTCTGGCATAGTTGACTAAGTTGTGCGAACTCTTACGGGGTGGACTAGCAGATGTAGGGGTTGTAGGTGGTACAGTCTACCCCACATGTAAGGTGCTAGCGCTTCTGAAAGACTGTGTCTCGGTCATCCGTCTTCTCAAACACCATGTAGTGCGAGAAACCAAACGGAGGCGATCGAGTCTTGTGGGGAAAAGTGCGCAAACCTGTGCAGAGTGTACAAACTAATCATGATTAGCCGTGTCCCCGGTTACGGACAACTTGAGTATCTAGTACTTGAATATCATGTGAATCTCATCATGTTACTTCTAATTAATGTTGTTGGGTTTTAATTGTTCACTTAATTGGGATCGGAATGCTGTCAACCATTCTCGATGTTTAACAACCACCATGATAGTTAAATAAATTTATTCCTTTGTAGTAGGGAAAAACTGGCTTTATGCAAAACTGTAACCATAGAGCTTTCCACCAGCCATATATGCATATAGTATAGCTGTTTCATTCCATTACTCTCTATGTGTTACTTTGTCAGCATATTCCATGTGCTGACCCGTTTTTGGGCTGCAACTTCTTATGTTGCAGACTTTTCAGATGACGAGTAAGGTGTTTTAGGTCGTGGTTCTATACTCAGTGATGCCGTTGGAGTTGATGGACCCATTTATCTTCCAAGTCTTCCGCTGTTATCGTTTTAGATGGCCTTAAGCCATGTTTATTATAAAAAGTTCTCTTTGAGACAACGATGTAATAAGTGTGTGATTGCCACTCTGCTATAAATCCTTCGATGTACTGTGTGGTGTCAGCATTACTGATCCAGGGATGACACCTGAGCACAGAGCGCCTGATCCATTTGGGTCGGGTCGTTACAGAGAATGGTATCAGAGCACACGCTGACTGTAGGACACGACCACTAAGTTAAAGCCATAGATCACCATTCTCTTCTCATTTTCTAACTCCTCATCTTTTCTACTCTTTTAGGATGACGAACGCGAAGATTAAGTACGCTCAACAGGATGAAGGCACACCTTTTGGATTTCACCTGAAGGAAGTCACCAAGTACCTGAATATTGGATTACCAAGCTTCACGGGAACCTTCAATACCAGTCTACCTGAAGAGGAGCGCTGGAAGATTCAAGCTCACGTTCCGGGAAGAACATTCGCACCAATCACGAAGCCTATAGATAGTGTTTTCAATGCACCAACCTGGAGTCTGGGAAAGAGCATGGCAGCTCATATCACCATAGGACGCATTGGAGAAGTTTATCAAGAAGACCTCAAGGACACTATCTACCAGATTTGCGGACGCCGAGATGAACAATGGGAGTTAGTCAACACCAAGAAGGATAGATCCATTGCATCTTTCATCCAGGAGTTAAACCAGCACATTCGACGCCACGAGAACTAGATGTGCAATGATATGATAGAATTGAAGAATGCGAAGGCAAGGATCATCGAGCTGGAAGGAGAACTGAAGTCTACATGCAAGGACTACATGGACGAGATTGTAGCTCTAGCAAGGCACAATGGCGATCTTAAGCAGGAGATTGAAGAACTCAAGAGGAAGTTAGCATCCAAGGAGGAGGACGAGTACGTCGCATGTCCGGACAACTACATCATCATCGACGACACCGATTCGGATCCAAATGAACCCGACTTTGAAGACGAAGCTGGAGCAGATATCATGGAGTCTTCCACCGGTTCAAATTTCTAGATGACCACTAGATAGTAGTAGTATTCCCCCATGTAAACACAATATAGTCGAGCACTTTTGCGATAGTTAGACCATTTGTAAGCCCTTGTTTGATTGATTGAAGTGATTTTGTGTGCATTTGCTCATGTGCATTGGGGTAGTGTTTTCCCTTTAGACCTCACTCTATTCTCAATTCTCGTCTTTTCTAAACCCTCAGATGCCTCCGAGACGTGACAATGGATTTTCACCGGAGCTCACTCAGTTGATCCAACAGCAGAATCAATTGATGCAGATGTTAGTCCAGAACCAGCAGAATAACAACCACAACCCACCACCACCACCGCCACCTGTTGACCACTTAGCCCGTTTCCTTAGGCTGAATCCGCCAGTGTTTTCCAGTAGCACCGAGCCAATAGTAGCAGACGATTGGCTCCGCAAGATAGGAAGGGAGTTGACCACGGCAGGATGCACGGATGGTGAGAAAGTGAAGTTTGCCGCTCACTAGCTTGACGGACCCGCGGCAGCATGGTGGGAGAATTTCACAGCCACTTACCCAGTTGACACTGTCACATGGGATCAGTTTCAGCAAGCTTTCCGCACTGCCCATGTTTCAGCAGGAGCTATGGCCATAAAGAAGCGTGAGTTTCGCAACTTACGCCAGGGAGGAAGGACAGTTGGCCAGTACGTTGACGACTTCAGCAAGTTAGCACGTTATGCCCCAGATGACGTTGCTACGGATGCAGCTAAGCAGGAGAAGTTTCTGGAAGGATTGAATGATGAGCCAAGCATGCAGTTGATGGTAGCCACTTTCAACAACTACCAGGAGTTGGTAGATCGTGCCATCATGATTGAAGGAAAGCAACAGCAGATTGAGAACCGTAAGAGGAAGTATGGACAGGGGAAGTATAACTCTGGAGCCCAGCAGAAGCCCCGTTTTACCCCTAAACCGGGATTTCAGTTTCAGTACACCCATGGAGGAGGTAGCTCGCACAACCATAATGGCCACAAGAATGGTAATGGGAATGGGGGAAGCAACGGCCAGAACTGTACCATCCCATCAACCCCAGCCAAGAGAGACCTGAGTCAAGTCACCTGTTTCAAGTGTTCCAAGACCGGACATTATGCCAATGAATGTCCCGAAGGCCAGAATGGAAATGGCAATGGAAGCTCTGGGAAAAAGCCGAACCCTTTCAATAGGGGACAGGTGAACCACGTTAATGTGGAGGAGGTTGAAGATCAACCCGATGCAGTAATCGGTAAGTTTTTGGTTAAGTCATTTAACGCACTTGTTCTTTTTGACACTGGTGCATTGCATTCATACATATCAAGGGGATTTGTGGATAAGTATAACCTACCAACCCAAGCCCTTAGGTCACCCATGTTAGTAAGCTCACCAGGAGCGGAGTTTATGGCTAGACGATGGTGTGATCGGTTACCATTAAGGATTGGTAACTATGTGTTTCCCTCAGACCTAATAGTATTGGACTCTCAAGGATTGGTTGTGATATTAGGCATGGATTGGTTATCAAAGTATGAAGGGAATATTGAGTGTGCTAGTAAGTCAATTTTGCTTACCACACCCGAAGGGAGAAGGATCAAGTATGTATCCCGGCATGTACCAAACTGGACACAAGTAAACTGCCTAACAGGAGTTGTGCAAGAAGAAGTACCAGTGGTAAAGGATTTTCCTGATGTATTTCCTGAGGAATTACCAGGCATGCCACCGGATAGAGACATTGAGTTTTTGATTGAGTTATTACCAGGTACAGGCCCAATATCGAAGCGACCGTACTGGATGCCAGCAAAGGATTTGGTGGAAATTAAGAATCAGATTAAGGAATTATTGGATAAAGGTTACATTCGCCCAAGTTCTTCGCCTTGGGGATCACCCGTACTTCTAGTGGAAAAGAAGGATGGATCATTAAGGATGGTTGTTGATTATCGGGGATTGAATGAAGTAACCATCAAGAACAAGTACCCATTGCCAATGATCAACGATCTGTTTGATCGGCTGCAAGGAGCTGAAGTGTTTTCCAAGATCAATTTGCGATCAGGGTACCATCAGTTGAAGATTCGAGAGCAGGACATACCTAAGACAGCATTCACCACGAGATATGGACTGTATGAGTATACCGTTATGTCATTTGGATTGACTAACGATACCTGCCTATTTTATGAACCTGATGAACAAAGTATTTATGGAGTTTTTGGATAAGTTCGTCGTAATGTTCATTGATGACATTCTGGTTTATTCAAAGAATGAAGAGGAGCATAAGGAACATTTGCATTTGGTTTTGGAGAAACTAAGGGAACATCAGTTATATGCCAAATTCAGCAAATGTGAGTTTTGGTTGAAGGAAGTTGGATTCCTCGGACACGTTATATCCGAAGGAGGTATAGCAGTTGACCCCACAAAGGTTGAGACCGTAACCGACTGGGAATCACCAACAACAATTGGAGAAATCCGGAGTTTTCTTGGACTCGCAGGATACTACCGGAGATTCATTGAGAACTTTTCAAAGATTGCAAAGCCTATGACGGAGTTGTTGAAGAAGGATACTAAGTTCAAATGGACTGAGGAGTGTGAGGCTAGTTTCCAGGAGTTGAAGAAACGTTTGGTTACCTCACCAGTATTGATTTTGCCAAATCAGACCAAGGATTATGAGGTGTATTGCGACGCTTCATGTCGAGGACTTGGAGCAGTGCTTATGCAGGAAGGAAGAGTTGTTTCGTATGCTTCACGGCAACTGAAGCCTCATGAGTTGAATTATGCCACGCATGATTTGGAGTTAGCAGCCGTAGTGCACGCATTGAAGACGTGGAGACATTTCCTCATTGGAAATCATTGTGAGGTGTACACGGATCACAAGAGTTTGAAGTACATTTTCACGTAGAAGGAGTTGAACCTCAGACAAAGGAGATGGTTGGAACTCATCAAGGATTATGACCTGAGATTGCATTACCATCCCGGAAAAGCTAATGTAGTTGCTGACGCATTGAGCCGTAAGTGCCATGTCAATATGGTAATGACAGGAGAAGTACCTAAGGAGTTAGCAGAAAACCTTCGTGAACTATGTTTGGAAATAGTTCCGAGAGGCTATGTAGCAGCATTGGAGATTCAGTCAACGTTGATGGATAAAATCAGAGAAGCTCAGAAATCTGACAAAGAGATTGCTGCTATAAAGGAGAAACTTAGCAAAGGAAAAGCTAAGGGATTTCGTGAGGATGAGCATGATACCTTATGGTTTGAGGACCGTGTTTATGTGCCCAATGACCCGGAGATCAGGAAGTTGATTTTGCAAGAGGCACATGATTCACCATATTCGATTCACCCAGGGAATACCAAGATGTATTTGGATTTGAAGGAAACATTCTGGTGGACCGGAATGAAGAAGGATATTGCAGCATATGTAGCAGTTTGTGACGTATGTCAGAGAGTAAAGGTAGAGCATCAAAAGCCAGCAGGATTGTTACAACCATTGCCGATACCCGAATGGAAGTGGGATAAGATAGGCATGGATTTTATCACAGGACTACCCAGGACAAAATCAGGCTATGACTCGATATGGGCAGTAGTTGATCGTTTGACAAAGGTAGCACATTTTATTCCAGTTAAGACCACTTACACCAGTGCTAAGTTGGCAAAGATATACATGACTAGGATCCTTTGTTTGCATGGAGTTCCGAAGAGTATCGTATCAAATCTAGGAACCCAATTTACCTCGAAGTTTTGGAATCAGTTTCATGAAACTTTAGGAACCAGACTAGAGTTCAGCACAGCTTTTCATCCGCAGATAGATGGACAGACCGAGAGAGTCAATCAGATTTTGGAAGATATGCTGAGAGCTTGTGCACTAGATTATGGATCTAGTTGGGACGATAACTTGCCGTATGCGGAGTTTTCTTATAACAACAGTTACCAAACCAAGTTAAAGATGGCACCTTTCGAAGCTTTATACGGAAGGAGGTGCAGGACACCGTTGTCATGGGACGAAGTTGGAGACCGTTAATTCTTTGGACCAGATTTGATTAAGGAGTCTAAACGGAAAGTTAAGTTGATTCGGGATAGGCTCAAGGTAGCCCAGTCCAGGCAGAAGAGCTATGCAGATTCTAAACGCAAGGAGACAGTTTACGAAACCGGAGACAGAGTTTATCTTCGAGTATCCCCACTTCGAGGAGTTAAGCGCTTTGGAGTTAAGGGAAAGTTAGCACCGCGTTTCGTTGGACCATATAAGATCTCGCAACGTATGGGAGAAGTCGCTTATAAGTTGGAATTACTAGAGGGACTGTCAGGAGTTCATGATGTATTCCATGTTTCTCAGCTGAAGAAATGTCATGCCGAAATGGCAGAGGTACCGCTAAGAGATACCGTGCCGCTTGAAGCGATCCAGTTGAAGGATGACTTAACGTATGAGGAGAAGCCAGTCAAGATTCTCGATTATGCCAGCAGAGTTACTCGCATCAAGGTTATCAAGTTTTGTAAAGTTCAGTGGAACCAACATTCAGAGGATGAAGCCACCTGGGAGAGAGAAGAAGATTTGCTCAAAGACCACCCTCACCTATTTTCTAGCCAACCCGAATCTCGAGGGCGAGATTCATCTTAAGGGGGGTAGGTTTGTAACATCCCAAATTTGCAATTTGGAATGTTATACATTAGATCATCATGCATAACATATTTTGTTCTTGCATTTTGGTTGATCCTAGAAATTTCACGCAACTCAAGGAACCTCGGAGAGAGTTGGAGATTTCGTTATTTTCATATTTGAGAGTTTTCTCGAATTTGAAAAGAGGATCATTTGATTTATTTATTTCATCTTCAATAATTTTTCCGATATCAAAAATATAAGAGAGGGAATAATATGACTTTCCCAACTTTAGGAAAAAAAGAAGATTTAATAAATAGATCAATTTTGGTTTTGCCGGAGCTTTGTTTGCGTTTTATTTGGATAGGGAAAAATGCGCGTTTTCAAAAATTGCATTTTAGGCCCGGAGAAAAGTTCATTTTGTTCGGCTCATTTTTAGGAGTCGGGGAAAATTTACTTTAGAAATTTTGGAGCCCGTCTAGATTTTCTTTTCTGTGTTTTTTTGCGCGCGAAACCATTTTAAAAAAAGGAACTCCAGCAGGCCAGCCGGGCCAAAGGCCCAGCCAGCCACCGCCCCAGCCTCCCATGCGCCAGGCGCCAGGCCGGCGCCTCCCCTCTCTCAAGCCGAGTCCTAAAAGGACTCTAGGCTAGCCCTCTTTCCTTTGTTTCGTTTTCCTTTTTCCTACTCTATTTCTTGTCCCCTACCCCAAGAAACCCCCTCCCCTCACTAATATAAATACCCCAACACCCCCCCTCCAAATCATCAAACCAAACCCCAAGCCCTCCACCGCACCCCACCCCGCGCTCTACACCGCCGCACCTTGCCCACGCCGCCGCCGCACCTTGCCCACGCCGCCGCCGCCATACGCCATGCCGCCGGAACCTCTCGCCGGAGACCTCGCCGGAGGTTGCCCGCGTCTCTTTTCCTCTGATCGTTTTCTTCTAATCGTTCCGATTCTTTTCTTCTCCTCTGATTCGTTTTCTAGATCGGTTTTTCGTTTCGGTTTCTTCTCCAAAACCCTAGATCGGATTCGTTTTCTTTTCCGATTTAGTTGCCTTTGGACCGTTCGCCGGACCGTTCGTCCTAACGAACGTGATCACCGGATTCTTCTAGGTTAACGAACGTCCGTTCGTATAACCGTTCTACTTTTTTCTCGTCGGATTTATTCCGCGATCGCGATCTCAGATCCGATCTTCGTTCTAGTTTATCTTCTCGCTCGTTTATCGGAATCAGGTGATTCAAGCACCTGGAGTTTCGTTTCGAAACCATCGTTCCGTCTAATCAACTTAAACAAGTTTTTGCCCCGGTAAAATTTGACCTAGTTTCTTCCGCCGTTTGTTTTCCGAGTTGTTTTCTTCCGCCGTTTGTTTTCCATTTCTTTGTTCGGTTCGTTCTTTCTTTGCAACCGGAGTTCTTAAGTTCAACCTTCTGGTTCGTTCTCTTGTTCGAGTTTTACCTGTGCATTAGATGAGTACTTATTGTGTGCTTGTTGTTTGTCTGCGATAGATTACCCGGATTGCGCCGCTTGTTACTTCGATTCCCTAGGTCTCGCGGATCATCAGCAAGGCAAGTAACACTTTGATCATACCTTTTCTACAACCCATGTTTTATTGCATTAGATCAATCCTCTCACATTGCATGATTAGGATCTAATTAAATTGTGGGATGGGAAGTAGATGAGGTAGTACCTATCACCTGTATTATTATTATGAAACCTTTGGGAGTTACTTCTACATTTGCTTATTATGCCATGCTATGCTAGTAGACGTGGATTGGGTGAGTGATATCCATGACAGATGTGAGTTTGTTAATTTTAATGGTTTATCTATGGTGGCCACTTAAACACACATCTGGGTGGATTGAGGCACCTGATGTCTATCAGGACTTGCCTGTTTTTTTTTCGGACCGCCAACCAGGCTCAAAGGGATCATAAGATCTTTCATGCTAGAAACTTCCGTGTGCAGCCACAAGCCATTATGGGCTCTGGCATAGTTGACTAAGTTGTGCGAACTCTTACGGGGTGGACTAGCAGATGTAGGGGTTGTAGGTGGTCCGGTCTACCCCACATGTAAGGTGCTAGCGCTTCTAAAAGACTGTGTCTCGGTCATCCGTCTTCTCAAACACCATGTAGTGCGAGAAACCAAACGGAGGCGATCGAGTCTTGTGGGGAAAAGTGCGCAAACCTGTGCAGAGTGTACAAACTAATCATGATTAGCCGTGTCCCCGGTTACGGACAACTTGAGTATCTAGTACTTGAATATCATGTGAATCTCATCATGTTACTTCTAATTAATGTTGTTGGGTTTTAATTGTTCACTTAATTGGGATCGGAATGCTGTCAACCATTCTCGATGTTTAACAACCACCATGATAGTTAAATAAATTTATTCCTTTGAAGTAGGGAAAAACTGGCTTTACGCAAAACTGTAACCATAGAGCTTTCCACCAGCCATATATGCATATAGTATAGCTGTTTCATTCCATTACTCTCTATGTGTTACTTTGCCAGCATATTCCATGTGCTGACCCGTTTTCGGGCTGCAACTTCTTATGTTGCAGACTTTTCAGACGACGAGTAAGGTGTTTTAGGTCGTGGTTCTATACTCAGTGATGCCGTTGGAGTTGATGGACCCATTTATCTTCCGAGTCTTCCGCTGTTATCGTTTTAGATGGCCTTAAGCCATGTTTATTGTAATAAGTTCTCTTTGAGACAACGATGTAATAAGTGTGTGATTGCCACTCTGCTATAAATCCTTCGATGTACTGTGTGGTGTCAGCATTACTGATCCAGGGATGACACCTGAGCACAGAGCGCTTGATCCATTCGGGTCGGGTCGCTACAATCATCTTCATCATCTTTTGCTTTGTTGACAGAAATCACGGCCAACTTGGGTCTTTCTGCTCTGAAGGAGAAGCTGATCAACTCACCACTGGTGATACACATGTGGGCGATTAAACAGACCCGTCCATCTCCTCCCACCTGCATCATATTTCGTCCTTTCTTGACCTCCATAGTGTAGGGGCCCCCAGGAGCCTCAAAGGTCACAGAGTCTCCGGTCAGCTTGTTGAATTCTGACCTCACATTGTATAGGACGATCTGTGTGCAAAAAGAAAAATGATATATACACGATGCATTAATGCCAATAACACTACAAACAAAATAGTGGTTACTAGTTTCATATAATTTATTACCGCCACATGAAGAAAACTCGACTGGTAGTAGATGCCGAACAGCATGCCAGTTGCAAGGCTGCTGGCGCACCTTGACTTGCACCATCGGCGTGGTGGTGGTGGTGGCGTCATTTCCCTAAAATTGGCTAGAATTTGACAGATTTTGAATAATATACAAAGGAAAACAGGAAACATCTGGTTCACACCATAGAGAATACACAACAGGTTTACATGGCAAACAAAATAACAACTAAATTGTAGTTCACTTCAGACATTCATAATCTAATAGAGATCATGTGACCCAAACATAGCCTAATAATAAGATAAATGGCATATTGCCATTATTGCGCAAGCAGACAAGCAAAAGTAGTTAAAAATAGCCCAATTCTGGCCAAATTTTTTCCCATGGAGCCGAGAGCCTCTATGAATTCAAATTACATATAACATTTGTACATGAACATGTACGTCTAAACTTTTCTTTTTTCTTTTTTTTTACATTTGCAGAACCATTTTGAGTGTGTCAGAGCAAATGCTCCCTAGAGCCGAATTGGATATCTAGGGGCTACCATCCTTTAAAAAAAGTTCCTATAGCAAGATAAGACTACCTATAAAAGGGGAAATGCAAGTGTGCATGCTCACTCAACTAACAACCCAAGTAATTACAATTTATTAAGAATCAAAGTACCAACCCCTGAATCATGAAAGGCCAGCACACTGCAAGTGCTCACTTCACTTAATAGCCCATAAAAGCATATACGAACAACACTTCAAGTGTGCATGCCAAATCCTAAGATCTAGTAACATATAACATGATATGTGATACTAATTAACAATAGAATCTAGAGATGCATATGTGATACTAATCCTATTAATCCATATGTGATACTAATTAACAGTAGGATAGTGGGTCAGCAACGGAAGTGGGGAGGCGGCCGGTGATAGAGGGGGCGGCGAGAGGGGGAGGAGCGCCGCGTAGGGGCGGCGAGAGGGGGGAGGAATGTTTCTTAGGGGAGGACGAGCGTTACCTGCGGCGGCGGTGGCACACGTGGTGGTTGGGGTGCTGCTGCGGCAGCGCCGTCGGCTGGGGTGAGGCGGGGAGGAACCCTAACTGCGGCGGTGTCGTTGGGCGGAGGGAGAGGATCAATGTGAGAGCGAGATGGGTGCGGGGGGGGGTTCTTTTTTTCTTTTTGTGTAGTAGTAGCGCAGCATACGGGTCGGCACTACTGCTAAGCCCACTAGCTCTAGCGCCTCTTCAAAGTGAACGCTACATCTAAGTGGGCTACCATTTTTGCCCTGCGGCCCATGTGACAGGAGCGCGGCCCAAGCTAACAAACACTACTGTTATTAAGTAGCAATAGCGCGTTCTTTACTAAGCGCCACTGGTACATACCAGTAGCCTGGGGTATATAACCCACGCTACTACTAAATGCCTACCTATAAGCATTTTCCTAGTAGTGGGCGTGCGTGACGACATGAGCCAACCTTCTCAAATTTTTACCAGGGCATGGTGAGGCCATACCATGGCACCATGCCAGGCGTCTTGTTTGTTAACCATTTATTTCATTTTTTCTATAGTTGAAAACCCAACAAACAAACATTTGTGGTTACCATTGGCACACATTTCATCGACATATCTATCCATTCCTTGTAAAAGGCATGAGAATTTACTCAATGTCACGAGCATGGTTTTCTAGGCCGTTCTTGTGGACCCTTTCATGCACCAATTGTTTGAACTTGAATTATGCGCATTAATGCCTAGGAAATGCATATAATCCCATCAATATGGCAAATGAACCTGGAAAAGTGCCAAAATTTGAACACGGTGATTTGCAGGTTGTATGTTAATCATAGGAAAAACTCGTGAACAAAGGACAAAGGAAATTTGGATCCCCCTTCGATCTTGGTGATTTCCACCTCGAAACCATGAAACTTCCTCGGTGATGGTTCATTTTATTAAAGGCGTGCATGACGACATTTTTACCAGGGCACGGTGAGGTCACACCATGGCAGCACACCAGGCATCATATTTTCCAAGTGTGTATTTCATTTTTGTATAGTTGTTAACCCAGTAAATGACGCGTTTATGGTTGACTATTGCCACACATTTCCTTGACATATCTGCCCATTCCTTGTAAAAGGCATGAGTTTGTACTAAATAGCACGAGCATGGTTTTCCATACCGTTCTTGTGCACCTTTTCATGCACCGATTGTTCGAATTTGAATTATGTGCATAATTAATGCATAGAAAATGCACATAATCCACTAAATATGGTAAATTAGTTCTGAAAAATGTCAAATTTGAACATGTTGCATTTGAGGCGGTATGTTGATCGTTTGAAAAAACTGAATGACAAACTAGGACGGAAATTTGGTTTCCCCTTCAATCTTGGTGATTTCCCTCTCGAAAGCATTGAACTTCCTCAGTGATGGTTCGATTTATGAAGGGCGTGGATGACGACATAAATCAAACCTTCTTAGCTTTTAACCAGGGCACGGTGAGGCCATACCATGGCACCATGCCAGCCGTCATGTTTTTCAAGCACATATTTCATTGTTCTATAGTTGATAACCCAGTAAATGACGCGGTTGTGGTTGACTATTGCCACACATTCCATTAAAATCTCTGCCCATTCCTTGTAAAAGGCTTGAGAAATTACTAAATACCATGAGTATGGTTTTTCTAGACCATTCTTGTGGACCATTTCATGCACTGATTGTTTGAATTTGAATTATGTGCATTAATGCCTACAAAATGCACATGATCCTCTAAATATTGTTAATGAACCCAAAAAAGTGTCAAGTTTGAACACCGTCATTAGCAGGGTTTATGTTCATCATAGAAAAAAACTCATGGATGAAGGACAAAGGAAACTTGGATTCCCATTCAATCTCGGTGATTTACTATCGCACACGATTCATCTCCGTTGCCTCTATGAACCATGTATGTACACTCACACATGCAAAAGGAAAAATAAAACCCTCGCCCACTTCGTCCCCACTCACTCGCCGTGAACTCCTCCGCAACTCTGCACCCTAAGCTCGACGGCTATTGGCGGCGGGCGTAGGTCGCGCTCAAAACGGCACCGGATTTCGCCCCTACAGCTTTCCGCCGCCAGTCTGCACCGACATTCTAGACTCTGGTCGACTGGGATTTTCTACGGGATTGGGCCAGGGATTTTTCTCATGGAGAAGGTAATCAACTTAATTAGCGAAATATTGACTCATCTCTTATCGCAGTTCGTTCATCGCTGTTAATCAACCGACGGAAATCACCATGGAATCATTTTTGTTCTAGTTGATTCATGGGTGTTCATTCATGTGTCCATAGTGTGAGCACAAATCGGGCAACTGTGGTCATGGCCTGTCGGAAAAAAAGTTCTATCTCACCATTCTGGATAACTTCAGGGAGCACTCGGTATGTTCAATCTCAACCTACCACGGTCGGCATGGCCTAAATTTGTGAACATATACCGTCTGTTGCTACATTATCTATATATTTACATCAAATCTTTGTTACATTATCTATTTTTAATTCTATATTTTTGTACTTTGCTTTCATCTATATATATGGATCTGTTCTATCAGTTACTCCCATATTTGCATCTTGCTCTGTTACTTCAATATATCTATTTTATGACCTTAATTATCATTTCAAGTAGTACATCCCTTGCTTTGCAAGGACAGGAGTAGAAGGAAATCTTGGCTCTACTTTGCTGATGACTCCCAAGATGTCATATTGACAACGCAACATGGATTTACAATGACGATTAGCGTAAAACTTGATAAAGATGGTCACTCCTATTTTAATGCGTAGCTTTGGAGAAAAATTTCTAAGTGTTATGAACTGAAAGCTAGCAATAAAATTCTAGTCTGTGTACCACAGCCTGGTCTAATTCACATGGATGTTTAGTTCCCCAACATCATTAGCCGATCAAAGTCTGATCGAGGTTATTGTCCTTTCAACTTTATCCATGGTGTCATATTACTATTTAAGTAACTAATTGATCACTCTTTAAGCAACCAATTGTGATATCATATTCTGACTCCATTCCTAGGTAGTAACAAATTCTATTTACCAATTCATGCACACTATATATTCTTCTGCCATGTTCTAAATAAATAATAACTTTTCACCTTTTAAGTAGGATATGTTGGATGCATAGTGAACGATCTATATGTTACTAAGCGTACCAAATTTTACTGGAAGTACTTGAAGCATGTCATAAACTTTGTTGATAATCCCACAGAGATAGCACAATGTATGAACGCTAGATTTTGGATGGGATTAATTAGACCTATGGTGCACACACTGAACAAGACCAATTGTGTGCAAAAAACACTGGTAAAAAGTCTTATTTTAATGTTGATGCTCATAAACTATATATATCTTCAACGATATGTTACAATTGTTTTTTATTCTACATGTCAACAGAAATTGCCCCATGTAGCAGTTCCTGGATCAATTTCCCGGCGTGGTCGAATTACACTTGTGCCTGTTGTAGGATCGAAAGTATGTCTAGAGGGGGGTGATTAGACTACTTGACCAAATAAAAACTTATCCTTTTCCCAATTTTAGTTCTTGGCAAATTTTAGCAACTTTGGACAAGTCAAGCAATCCTACCACAATTCAAGCAAGCATGCAAAGTGTATATGAGCAGCGGAGAGTAAAGCATGCAACTTGCAAGAATGTAAAGGGAACGGTTTGGAGGATTCAAACGCAATAGGAGACACAGATGTTTTTGTCGTGGTTCCGATAGGTGGTGCTATCGTAGATCCACGTTGATGGGGACTTCAACCCATGAAGGGTAACGGCTGCGCGAGTCCCTGGAGGGCTCCACCCACGAAGGGTCCACGAAGAAGCAACCTTGTCTATCGCACCATGGTCGTCGCCCATGAAGGACTTTCCTCACTAGCGGTAGATCTTCATGAAGTATGCGATCTCCTTGCCCTTACAAACTCCTTGGTTCAACTCCACAATCTTTTCGAGGGCTCCCAATTGACACCTAGCCAATCTAGGAGACACCACTCTCCAAGAAGTAACAAATGGTGTGTTGATGATGAACTCCTTGCTTTTGTGCTTGAAATGATAGTCTCCCCAACACTCAACTCTCTCTCACAGGATATGGATTAGGTGTAAAGAAGATTTGAGTGGAAAGCAACTTGGGGAAGGCTAGAGATCAAGATTCAAATGGTAAGAATGAAATATCTTGGCCTCAACACAAGTGTAGGTGGTTCTCTCTCAGAAAAAGTAAGTTGGAAGTGTAGGTTTGTTCTGATGGCTCTCTCCACGAATGAAGAGGTGGTGGAGGGGTATATATAGCCTCCACACAAAATCTAACCGTTACACACAACTTGCCAATCTCGGAGGGACCGAATTGATAAACTCGGTCGGACCGATTCAGCAAAGCTAGTGACTGTTAGGTGTTTCGGTGGGACCGGCGTGCAACTCAGTAGGACCGATATGGTTAGGGTTAGGGCATAACGTAATCTCGGTGAGACCGATTACACAAACTCGGTGAGACCAATTTTGGTAATAAGCTAACCAAAGAGTTGGTCAGGTAAACTCGGTGGGACCGATTCGCTCATTTCAGTGAGACCGAAATGTTACATAATGGAAACAGAGAGTTTACATTGCAATCTCGGTGGGACCGATCGCTCATCTCGGTGGGACCGAAACGTTACGAAGGGAAACAGAGATATTACAATCCCATCTCGGTGAGACCGAGATCCCTATCAGTGAGACCGATTTGCCTAGGGTTTGTGGCACTGGCTATGACATTTGAACTCGGTGGCGCCGGATAGAAAGAATCGGTGGGGTCGAGTTTGACTTTTGGTTTAGGCCATATGTGGATGTGAGAAAGTAGTTGAGGGATTTGGATCATATTACTAAGCACTTTGAGCAAGAGCCTCATTAAGCAACATCTCATCCC
Organism: Triticum dicoccoides; assembly: GCF_002162155.2. Taxonomy (NCBI): domain Eukaryota; kingdom Viridiplantae; phylum Streptophyta; class Magnoliopsida; order Poales; family Poaceae; genus Triticum; species Triticum dicoccoides. Next base: position 315,582,348 of record NC_041390.1, on the reverse strand, counting down.
TCCTTGATAGTATTGGCTTTTCCTATAGACTCAATGTGATCTTGGATCACTAAAATAGAAAATGTAGAGTCTTGAGCTTTGAGCTTGAGCCAATCCTTTTGTCCTTAGCATTTTGAGGGGTCCACTTTTCTCATCCATGCCATGCCAATCATTGAGATTTCCTGAGATATTAATCTTGAAATAGCATTAGCTCAATGAGCTATTTGTTGTTAGGAATTACCAAAACCACCTAGGGATAGTTGCACTTTCAATCTCCCCCTTTTTGGTAATTGATGACAACATATAGATCAAAGCTTCGACAAATAATAATAAGAGTGAAAAACATTGTTGCTTTGAGAAGTATGTGAAAAGCAAGAGCTCCCCCTAAATTTGTGCATAATTTAATATTTTCTTTGGATTACAAATGCACAATGAGTTAGGATCATGGGTTACTCTTCCATGTCACATACATCTTAGTGGAGCGCTCAAAATGCTAATAATGAAATACATGCACTCATCACCAAGCAAAGTGAATGATCTTATGTGGATATAAAAGGATAATGTCATCCAACAAGCATTAAGGTAGCATATGATCAAACACATGATCATCCAAGTATCACACAAAAGCATAAAGTATCTCAAACAAGCAAATAATAAAGTTCAACCACCAAACAATAAGAAGAACAAAGAGCAACACTCCCTCTCGAAGCCTATGATCTATACATTTTCTCCCACTTTGGCAACAAGTTACCAAAAAGTTCATAAAAATGCATAGTGCTAGATCGACTCTCAGGCTTGGTCTTCAGGTGGTGGTGTAGATAAAACTCCAAGGACGAAGGCATAAGTTGATGTAGATGGAGCTGGTGGAGTGGGTGCTGGAGCTGGTGGCACTAAAGCTATAGCTGGTGCAGATGAAGTTGCTCTAGTGTTTGTAACAGGCACTGCAGCAGATCTCTGTCCTCTGGGCACTCTAGCAAAAGCATTAGTGGTAGGCTTGCCCTTCTTCTCCTGCACTTCATCCTGAAGTTCCTCAAAAACTAATTGTATCTTAGTGACCTTCACATCTAAATCATAGAACTTCTGCTCCATGATCCTCTCCAAGCTCTCCTGGTTTTGAGTCAGGGTGGCCAATCCCTTCTCAATCCTCAGAGTGGAGGCAATCAAGTAGCCAAGCATACTGAGATGCCTCATCAATGGTTGGCATCTTTGCAGCCTTTTCAGTCCTTGCCTTCTCCCTCTTTGCTTGTGCTTGCACAGAAGATGGTTCATTCTCATCCATCACCATAGTGTTGTCCTCAAAGTCTGGGTAGATGGGCATATGTTCCTTGTCCAAGAGATATGTGCCAGTGCCCATCTTGGAGTTGATTAGCTCCTGGATTTGTGGGGCATACCCACAACTTCTCTTCTGATCTGCAGCAGTTCTCTTTATGGTTTCCACAATTAGGCTCATGACTTTGAACTTTTGAGGCACATCAAATATGTGAAGCAGGTTAATTGCATGGCCTCTGATCATCTTGAGATCACCTAACTTTGGCAAGAGATTGTGCCTGAGGATCCAATTGATTGTTGGCAAACCTGACAGAAGGTAATGTACTGATCCAGACTTGTGTGTCTCAAGAGCAGCATCTGGGATCTCTTTGTACATATGTGCCATGGTGTTGTGATCCTTCTTCTTCTTGGCATAGACATCCAAGTCATCTTCATTCTCCTCAGGAGCATTAATCAATTTTGCCCATTCTTCAACCGTTGACTGGTACCTAGTACCTTCAGACATCCAGACAATCCTTCCATCTGGGTAGAAATGAGCTGTGGAGTAGAACTGCATAATAAGCTCATCATTCCACTTTATGAGCTTCCGAGCCACAAACTCATCGACTCCACATGCCTTGAAGCTGTCATATACACCAGGGAAGTGATCTTCATTTTCCTCAATGAATTTCCAATCAACCCATCTCATGTCACACACTATGGGCTTCTTGTCAAGTAATATAGTCTCATAGAATTCCTCCTGTTCCTTTGTATGGAACCTGTAGTCCACATAGTCCTTCTCCTGGTGGCATATGGATCATACTCTCTCCATAACCTCAATCCTGAATCCTTCATGATTTTCATATTCTCTATAACTGCGTGTGCATCATTGTGATCAGGGATCTTGGGCTTCAACTTCCTCAAAACAACATAATCATCTTCTTCTTCAGTAGCTTGAGGCACTGGGGCCTTGTTCTTCTCCTCAGCAGGGATGTTCCTGGTGCTCCTCTTGGGTTTTGGCTTTGGAGCTGGAGCAACAGTCTTAGGAGCAGTTTTGGGCTTAGATGGAGCAACTCCTGCCCTTATAGCATCTCCCATAAGCTTTTTGAGATTTGGGTGCTGGTGCTGCATCCACTTCCTCTTCCTCTTCTTCAGAATATCTCATTATTGAAGATCTGCCAAGCACTCTGGTAGTGGTCTTCTTGATCCTTTCCTTCCTTTTCTTTTCTGCCACAACCTGTTTTTGGGTGCAGATCCCAAAGTCTCTTGAGTGGATGTTCTGGCCTTTGACATGGGAACTCTCTTGGCAGGAACCTTTGTGCTCACTCCTGGCTTAGTGGCAGCAGCTGTGCCATATTCCTTTTTCAGGACTTTCCTCTTTGAGGTGGCCTCTTCCTCAACAGCCACATAGTCCTCATCCTTAGAATCTGAGGTTGTATTCTTTCTGGTCTTGGTGGCTGCCTTTGGCAAGATGCTGGGTGTACTCTTGCTTCCCTCATCAAAGCTGCTAGAGGGACTAGTGCCCTCACTCATGTTAACTTGCTCCTCAGACTTGTTCTGACTGTCACTCTGATCTGACATGATGCAAACACTGATAGCAGACCCTGTGAATAGATTATAGATGAGGTAGATTTGATGAGCATCACAAAGTACAGAGGTTTTTGCAAAAGAATGAGTTAAAAACTTAGTTTTAGTTTTCCACAGAAAGCATTTCAGATCTACCGATTTGAAAACTCGGTGATACCGAAGCAGCTTTTGGAACCTAAACTAGTGAACTTGGTCAGACCGAGTCACAGTTCGGTGGCACCGAGACTGCTAGGGTTTCACAAAGTATTGAACTTAGTCATACCGATTTGCAATTCTCGGTCAGACCAAGAATCACATGTGCAATGGCCTTAGCCAAATCGGTGGAAGCGATTTCAACAACTCGGTTGGTCCGAGATGATTTCGGCGGAAACCTAACCCTAAATTTTCAATCCACAACTAAACTACAGAGTGATTTCGCTGGATATAGTGATCTCAATCGTGGCAAGATACATGGCAAAACACTATGCTAGGAATCAGAGTGAGATTAGCACAAGGATCAAGTCCATACCCTAAGTGCAGCGATGGACCTGCTACGGTGACAACAGCGAAGACGGTTTCCATTGACGGCAGCAAAGACCAGCGGCGGGAGGCAGCTGGCGATGAGGAGGATGATCCGGACACCCTGGGTGGCAGAGCAGGCTGAGCGCGGGCGAAGGGGTTCAGAAAATTTCCCAAATTTTGGCCCGAGGATATATATAGCCCGACCCTGTCGGTGTGTCCGAGTGGAACAACTCGGTGTGACCGAATAGTTCAAATCAGTTGCACCGAGATTAAAAACCTAGATTGACTTAGTGATCTCTGTATGACCAAAATGGATGAATTGGTCAGACCAAAACGCACAAAGAAGTTTTGGAAGTTTAAGTCTATGATGAATTGGGGACTCCGAGTGCTCCTCACACATAGTGGTTCGAATCTGACTTGATCAAACTTTGTGATGTAGCATGAATAGAGTTTGAGACAAAAAAGCATAGATAGCTAGAGAAGGTTCTTAGGCATTCTTGTTCATTCACTTGGCAAAAGAAAAAAAGGAACCAAACAATCAAAACAACAAGTGGATGTCCTCTAATGAGTAAATTATGCAACCAACATGCTCACACAATAAAATGGCAAGTGAAATATGTGGCAAAGCATGCACAACCCTAGCATCTATCAAGCAATTGGTGATGACTAGGTCATCTATATATGAGTATATTGACTTAGGAGTCAAATGAGAACATTTGATAATAGGTCATACTCATCGTTTAAGCACAAGTGGGGTTACCACTTTTACATAAAGCGTTGTTGTGTTCACACCATTAGAGTTGCTTTAGCTCAATTCTTAGAGTAAAGCTCCCCCTAGATGTGAGATCCCCCCTAAGAGGGATGAACTAACCTTGGGTTTTGTCGATGATGACTTCATGTAGGTGTTGAAGATGTGGATGCTCAATGTTGATGTAGATCATTTGGAGCAATCCTTTGGAGTGAGTTGTACTTTCAATACCTACACGGGTTAGTCCCACAAGGAACAAACAAGGATATCCATAGACATAGAGTGATGCACACACAAGATGATGTCTATGAAAGCATTAGGTTACCTTGTGTCAGGACCCCGACTCGATGCCACATCGATCTAGCATGTAACACCTCATATCACTTTGCGGCCTCACGCACGGTATTCACACGGGTGTCGTCTTACCTTTGCCCGGGACCGTTTGCGTCTTTTGGCACACATATATGGTAGTGTCGCTAGCATCCATATGGTAAGGAGCCCGGGCTGACATGGCTAGTCGTAAACCCAAAGTGGCACAAACTTACAGGGACAGGCATCCATGACCCAACATCGAACGTGTCGGTCATCAGCGAGTGAATCCAGGCTGTAGCACTGGGCTAGCAGGACTCCGGTGAACTGGGCTGTAGCGGGCTAACAGGACTCCGGTATTCATCGCGTGACATTTCCCCGAAGGGACAGACACAGGAACGAAGAAGGACACATGCCGGCCAGCCTAAGTGTTCCGGAGCAGTAGCAAGCTACCAAGGCTCAATGGAAACACTAGGAGACATTTCCCGGTAAGAGAGGCTACTAAAGATAAACAAGTAGATAGTCAGATCCCACACATACCAAGCATTTCAATAACATACACACAATATGCTCGATATGTGCAATACAACATGGCATCACAAAATGACTATACGACTCAAGTATTTATTCAATAGGCTCCGAGGAGCGAGATATTACAAACAGGGGTCTCACGACCCAACATTCAGAGCATACAAATCAAAGCACAAGCGGAAGCTATCATGTCTGAGTACAGACATCTATAAATGAAAAAGGCTGAGAAGCCTGACTATCTACCAAATCCTGCCGAGGGCTTAAGATCGTAGCTGAGGTAACAAGCTAAACGTCGAAGACCACGCGGAATTACTAGTGAGACTGAAGTCTCTCTGCAAAAACATAAAATAGGCAAACGTGAGTACAAATGTACCCAGCAAGACTTACATCAGAACTATCTACATATGCATCATTATCAACAAAGGGGTGGTGGGGTTTAACTGCAGCAAGCCAGCTTTGACTCGGTGGCTATCCTGAACTACGACTGCGAGTAACTCTTTTGAGGTGGCGCACACGAGTCCACATATTCACCAACCAATACACCACTATGGAACCGCTCCCGTCTCCCTACGAGAACGCCATCCATAGCACTCACGCTTATCTTGCGTATTTTAGAGTATCCACTTTCACTTGTCTATGAACTGATATAAGCAACCCAGAAGTCCTTTTCCGCGGACACGGCTATTCGAATAGATTAGGTTAACCCTGCAGGGGTGTACTTCTTCACACACGCTCTCACCACTTACCGCCGTTTACACGACATGTACTCGGCAACCTTCAAGCGGAAGCCCAACGTGGGTGTCGGCCACGACCTACCTAATCACCTAAGTCTCTAGTCTAGGTTTATCGCCTATTCGGGTTCCATCCATGAGGAGATCCGGCCGGAGTTTCGCTCACAGCCCCAAACGATGTGAACAGGGTTCCGTGACACCAAACGGGCGCCCGGTTTACCCGGCCACGTGCCTACCGCATCACAGCCCACCCCTACGGTCAGCGCTGCGCACGGCCTCCAGCATACTACAAACACCAGAAACTACTTGCAACTCCTGGACAGAGGACAAGGGTGATCAAGAAGCCGAGAGGGTCCATTGGTTTCGGGCCCAATGCGTGGTAGTAGCTGAATCATGGATCACAAACACAGAACTCAGTTCCTGAGGACGGCTGCAATGAGACAACCCACCATGTACTCCTACATGGCCTCTCACCGCTACCTTTACCAAATCGTGTTCACACACTTAGCTCACACAGTAGGACATGTTCACACGCCTCTGATTCATCCCTGATGAATCAGACCTGACTCAACTCTAAGCAGTAGCAGGCATGACAAACAAGCATGAATGAGTAGGCACATCAGGGCTCAAACAACTCCTACTCATGCTAGTGGGTTTCATCTAATTACTGTGGAATGACAGGTCATGCAGAGGATAAAGGGGTTCAGCTACCGCAGCAAGTAACAGATGAATCGATATTGTCCTAATGCAGTAAAAGAGAGCAGGAGCGAGAGAGTAGGATTGTATCGGAATGAACAAGGGGGTTTTGCTTGCCTGGCACTTCTGAAGATAACATTGGGTCTTCATCAGTGTCAACGATCACATCATCGGTACACGTCTATCGAGAGGGGACAATTACCGGCAAATACAGAAAAACACGATCAATGCAATGCACAATATGATGCATGCTATGACATGGCAATATGAATGTGTTTTGGGCTAATGCAACTAGCGACAGATTAAATGAAGTTGGTTTGAATCCAAGATTCAAATTTAAACTCCATATGTGATTATTCAAATGCCATTTAATTGATTTGTGCTAAACAGCAGCTATAAGTTGTTCTAACATGCATGAAAATGGTACAGATGGATTCCTTGAATTTTTCTGATAATTTTTCATATATAAATTATTTAATTTGGAGTTACGGTTAATTTTCTATGATTTTTAGAAGTTTTAGCTATTTTCTGGATTTTCTGATTTATTTTAAATCCAAAAAATCATTTAATGCGTCAGCATGACATCACCTTGACGTCATCAGGTCAACAGGGCAGGTTCAGGTCAAACCTGACCAGTGGGGTCCACTGGTCAGTGACTGGGGCTGATTAGTGTCGCTGACATGTGGGCCCAGTCAACAGCCACGTCAGCTTAGTCAAAGCTGACGCGTGGGGCCACTAGGATTAGTTAAAAACTAAACAGAAACTAATCTAGGATTAATTAGCAGGTGGGGCCCTGCTGTCAGTGTCACAGGGTTAATTAGCAGGGTCAAATCCCGGGTCAGTGGGGTCAAACCCACCGGCGACATGACGCCGGCGAGGCCCGAGACGGCGGCGCGAGCCGGAAATGCGCTACAGGGCACAGGCGAGGCTGTGCTTGGGCTCGTTGGAGAGCCCTTGCTGGTGCGCATCGAATGGTGGTGGTGGCCGTGCCTGTGGTGGCCGGTACCGACGACGGCGAGCTCGTGAGCGGCGGCCGGAGTTCGGCCAACGGCGGGTTAGGCGATGCAGGGCGCTAGGGGAGGCGTTGGTGCGTGCTACGTGCTCCTGGTGAGGTGTGGAGCACGATGGTGTGCCCGGCTTCGAGCCACAGTAGCTCTGGCCACGATGGCGACGAGGCACGGCGGCGGCGAGCTTCGGCCGTGGTGGAAGATGGAGCTAGGGGACGAAATCAGGTGCGGGGAGTGAGGGGAAGAGAAGAGGAGCTCACGGGGAGTCGGACGAGACGCTGAGTGGGCTCGGGGACGTCCTGTCGGCGGCGAATCGAACGGCGGCGATTGCCGGCCGTGGCGATGAAGATGGCGGTGATGGCGTGGCTAAAGGGCACCCGGCGTCGCATGCGTCGTGGTGGAGCTTCATGGGGTCGGGACGGAGCTCAAGGGTGTGGAGAGGGAGCGAGGGGGTGGCTGTGGCCGCGAGGGAGCTCGTCGGTGACAGCGGCTCCGTTCGGTCCAGGCGGGAGAGAGGGAGCAGAGGAGGGAGGGTCGAGGGGGGAGAGTGAGCGAAACGGTCAGCGGGATCGGGACGGCCTGCGGGAGTCGTCCACGTGGCCAGGGGCTCGTCGGCAAGCAGGAGGTGGCCACGCGGCCGTGCGCGTGCGAGCACGCAGCTGCTTCGGGGCGAGGGGAGGAAGACGACGGACGGCTGCAGTGGTGGGCTGGGCCGGCTTCTGCTGGGCCACCAGGTGGGGCGCTAGGTGGCTGCAGGTAAGTGGCCCAGGTAGGCTTCTGTTCCTTTTTTATTTCTGTTCTGTTTTTCTTTTATTTAATCTGTTTTGCCACTGTTTTGAATTTGAAAATAATTCAAACAATGCCAAAACTCCTCTGAAAATATTTATGCTGCTTAAGGACTTTTCCAAAAGCTTATAAAATATTTCAGGGGTATTTGAAATTATATTCTAATTATATGAATATAATTCAAATTCAAATAGCTAATGAATTAAATCCAAAGTCCCAAAAATAAATCCTTAAAAATGTTCAATATTTTGGTTGGGACCAGAAGCCTTACCAAAAATTATCAAACATTTAAGAAGAGCACTTTGGAGCAATGAATGAGATTTCTAGGGTTTTTGCCCCTCTTTTATTTAAATTTTTGAGGCTTCCAAATTTCCTCAGTTCAAATTTCAGAAATTTAGACGTGATGCAAACACCAGGCAGCACCAGAAGCTAGGGATGTGACAACTCACCCCCACTAAACAAGAATCTCGTCTCGAGATTCAAACGTAGGGTAAGATAAAGGGGGAACGTAAACTAGCGCAATCTTCACGATCCAGGTTGCACTTCAATTGAATGTTGATTCGTTCGCCATCGTTGTCTCGAAGTCTTGCTCTGAGAAATCCTGCCAACATGACATGGAGAGAAGAAGGAGACTCTAGAAGGGTCGATCTTCTCGAAGATCGAACAACTCAGGATTAACTCACGGAATGAGACATAGAACCATCTCTCGGGTTGAGACACGAGATACACATCAAGAGGGGTGGAGAGAACGGATGACGAGGGTTCACTAGGTAGACAACAATTCCACACTTAAGAAGGTGGTAAACAATTGTCAACGTAGCAAGGAGTTGAGTTGCCATGATACCACGACGAAACATCCTGGAGGAGGGTGATTCGTAGATTATTACCCTAAGTGGCAAAAAGAATTACCTTTGATTCAGAGATCATTGAAACTCTTATACTAGCTTAAGGCAAATCATAATCGATCATTTAGAGGGGTTCGGTAGAATGGCATACTCAAACTTGGATGATGTGGATTACCTTGTTGAAGACAACGTAATGGGTGATTTTTGCTTATCACCGGAAATGGAAGAGACCCATGGTAGAATGGCACATTGGCGGTGCAAGCTGGGAACAAAATGCAAATGCTGGGAATGATTCTGGTAACTGGGGAAGAACCCAATAATAGAGAGTGAATTCACTGTTTGAAAAGGTCATAGCATTGCCGAGGAAACTGAGAGCAAACCCAGTTAGTGCCGATGATAACACCTAGCGCTTGTGCGTGCTCTCAAGAACTTGAGCATTTCCATATTCATCAAGGTTTTACCAACATCCGTGTCAAGGATCCTGGCAACACAACATACCACCATGATGAACAACGATGGACGATGCAGATGCATAGGAAGATAACATCAACTCAGATTTCACCCTAGCGAGGCCAAGGAAACAAAATCTGGATGATCGATCGAGAGACATTTAGCACTCCGCTTCTAATGTTCTCCTTGATGTGCTAGCGTAATCCACCCATAGATATGGTTTGATAACTAGAACATCAAGTAAAGGTCGGACTTCAGGAGCAATAGAATCCATAAGGAACAATTACGGAGGTAATTCCTACGAAATCCTTATGGGGAGGTGGCCAACTTCCTCAAACAAGATATTATAATAACAGGTCTTCCGGCTGGGTGTGTTGGCCATGACATCCACTTTACCGGTTATCGCGAGACCAATATTAAAGTTCTTGGGAAATGTTCCAACTATCATATCTGCCTGAGATTCAGATCTGGTTGGTGTCAGGATATTCCAGACTCATCGAGTCTAGGAAGAAAAATGAAAGTTTGCAACACAAATCGACGAGATGACGTTGCGAGATTCTCGGGAAATGAACTATGATAGCAAGCTCCAAAACATGAGCTGGTTCCGCTACAAACATGTGAACATGTTGTCCCAGACAAGCACGACCACATGGTAGTCTTATAATAAACACTACCGAGTTCTGGTTGGGAACCATCATCGAGGATATCAAAGTTCTTGATTAAGCCCGGGTTAGCTCTTAAAAAGAACTCCTTCTCCTAGAACAAATCAGTCAGTGGCTTGGTGTGCTAGGATACACATATGGAATGAAGATGATCAGTCTATCAAACCACAGAATACTTCGCACGTGCATAACGGACTTTGGATGGTTCCAGAGGAGGTAAAACATGCTTTCTCGAATTCACGGCGGCAACTTACATCAAATGCACGTGAATCAAAGGAAGTCACTTCTTCCATCCAAACATATACCTTAGAGACGGAACTCGAAGGCATTGTTTACAAAGTTTCCAACAATAGCTTAATGTTCAACAAAATCATGGAGGAGATAAGGATGTTGTCAATGGGCTCAACAACAATTCATCCGGGTTCCCTTTTTAAAAGGAATCCCATAGTTAAGTGAACACGGTGATAGCATTGGTCAGACCAAAGAATATAATGGTGTATGCTCGAGGAAAAACCACGAGTAAGACAACATTACGAATATCGTTGGTTCTGATTTGATTTGACGATAGCCCATACTCAATCAAAGGTTTAGGTAAGATGATAGATCCAACAATTGATCATGAGGATCAACCAATAAAGATATCATCTTTCTTCAACACACACAACCACAAGATATCCCTTTTGAGAAATGAACTAAGTTGGGCAAGCTTTTATCTTCCAACTCTCCAAGTTGTTGTTTAGCTTGACCAACTAGCTCAGGGGTATCCCACACAGATTCTTGGAGAAGAGGTGGTTTTCAGGAGACCATCTTGATCACGGACTCAACATAGCGGTCAGGTGACAACCTGGTAATACTTCCGAGAAGATATACGGAAAATCACGAACCACCGATATGTTACTAAGCTCAAGAACAATCTTGCTTTTCAGGGAAAGACGATATGATCAAATGAGCGAGGACTTAACAAAATCCTATCTCATCAATCGAGGAGTGCACCAGGAGAATGGACTAGATAGCACAATCAACCTTAGGGTGATGATTCAATAGTCAACTCGCTAAGGATGACGTTATTGTCCATTTAACTACCAAGCAACGGAGTTGCTAGGAGTATTGATTTCACACACCACGATTCGCTTGCCGGCATTCCGGTTATAATAACACGGAAACCGAGAAATTATCAATGATGATAAGAAGTATTACTGCGTCAAGAATTTATAAGATGGTGTGCAATTCCCATGATATTCCTGATATCAAGATGGTAATACTTCAAGGTAGAACAGACCAGAAGCTGGATTGCAACTTGATCTGCGGAATACAATTGCTTTGACCCAATCCTAGATATGGATGAGGTTCTGGAGTTTGTTTCTCCTATTCATCCTGAATGGAATGGCTTGACAGACCACAAGAGCAGTGGCAACGATGAACACGGATGCATAACTACTCCTGAATATCAATTGATATACAAGGACCAGAAAACAACTAAAGATGGACAACTCAAAGGAACATACGATTTTCTGAGTTGTGGATGCATGGTTTAGCATGTCGAACCAAGTTCAACATATTTCTTCCGGATAACCCATGTAGAAAGGTAGAACTGGCAGAGTCACGATTTATGAATGGAGAACTCCTCTAGAATAATCCTGTTGTGATATTTCAGTTCAACGAGGAACTTCTGCCATAAGTAGTTCATGGTATTTGGAAGAAGAAGATACCACAGACTTCAAGGACTATCGCAAAGGTTACTAATAACCTAAAGGAACTAGCAAACACTATCTACATGAAGTAAATAGAGTGAATCTCGGGTTCAAAACCCAGAAGTAAAATGCCTACTAACTAAGTGGCATCACGGGATGCTTACAGGAATGATGGCCAGAATCATCACACTGGGACACAAATCATGGCTAAATTACTAGATGATCCCCTAAGACACCTAGGGTCATAATACCAGCTCCAACATATATGTCAAGGCAATAAAGTACCTCAACTCACTGATTTGTGTGATTAATCTGACCAAAGGCACATTGGAAACAGAAGGAAGGGATTTGCAAATGCATCCGACTATTTTAGAAACCTGGGATGACTTGGACAGCATAACGGCTGTAAATGCTCAGAGAAGACTTGAGACATTCACAAAAATGGTGGCATAACCACTCAGAAGCACAATATCACGGTTTCGAGATTAACAATTAACATACGGAAGTAATAGAAACTGAACTCAAGCTTAAATCCAACAATCTATAAGTCTACGGATTAGTAACACGTGATCCTGATAGAAAGAAGAGATGGCCTAGTTCTTAATCCCCGCAGGAAAGATAAGATGACTCAGATCAGAAGGCATAAGGTATAAGGAGTAAAAAGAGCCTTACGTTCCATCCCACAATCAATTCCCTTATATAACTAAAGAATTTCTAGACTCAACTTCGACCAGTTTGGCTTGGTAATCCTACAGGCAGTCAAGCTCTGATACCATCGCTGTCAGGACCCCGACTCGATGCCACATCGATCTAGCATGTAACACCTCATATCACTATGCGGCCTCACGCACGGTATTCACACGGGTGTCGTCTTACCTTTGCCCGGGACCGTTTGCGTCTTTTGGCACACGTATATGGTAGTGTCGCTAGCATCCATATGGTAAGGAGCCCGGGCTGACATGGCTAGTCGTAAACCCAAAGTGGCACAAACTTACAGGGACAGGCGTCCATGACCCAACATTGAACGTGTCGGTCATCAGCGAGTGAATCCAGGCTGTAGCACTGGGCTAGCAGGACTCCGGTGAACCGGGCTGTAGCGGGCTAACAGGACTCCGGTATTCATCGCGTGACATTTCCCCGAAGGGACAGAGACAGGAACGAAGAAGGACACATGCCGGCCAGCCTAAGTGTTCCGGAGCAGTAGCAAGCTACCAAGGCTCAATGGAAACACTAGGAGACATTTCCCGGTAAGAGAGGCTACTAAAGATAAACAACTAGATAGTCAGATCCCACACATACCAAGCATTTCAATAACATACACACAATATGCTCGATATGTGCAATACAACATGGCATCACAAAATGACTATACGACTCAAGTATTTATTCAATAGGCTCCGAGGAGCAAGATATTACAAACAGGGGTCTCACGACCCAACATTCAGAGCATACAAATCAAAGCACAAGCGGAAGCTATCATGTCTGGGTACAGACATCTATAAATGAAAAAGGCTGAGAAGCCTGACTATCTACCAGATCCTGCCGAGGGCTCAAGATCGTAGCTGAGGTAACAAGCTAAACGTCGAAGACCACGCGGAATTACTAGTGAGACTGAAGTCTCTCTGCAAAAACATAAAATAGGCAAACGTGAGTACAAATGTACCCAGCAAGACTTACATCAGAACTATCTACATATGCATCATTATCAACAAAGGGGTGGTGGGGTTTAACTACAGCAAGCCAGCTTTGACTCGGTGGCTATCCTGAACTACGACTGCGAGTAACTCTTTTGAGGTGGCGCACACGAGTCCACATATTCACCAACCAATACACCACTATGGAACCGCTCCCGTCTCCCTACGAGAACGCCATCCATAGCACTCACGCTTATCTTGCGTATTTTAGAGTATCCACTTTCACTTGTCTATGAACTGATATAAGCAACCCAGAAGTCCTTTTCCGCGGACACGGCTATTCGAATAGATTAGGTTAACCCTGCAGGGGTGTACTTCTTCACACACGCTCTCACCACTTACCGCCGTTTACACGACATGTACTCGGCAACCTTCAAGCGGAAGCCCAACGTGGGTGTCGGCCACGACCTACCTAATCACCTAAGTCTCTAGTCCAGGTTTATCGCCTATTCGGGTTCCATCCATGAGGAGATCTGGCCGGAGTTTCGCTCACAGCCCCAAACGATGTGAACAGGGTTCCCGAGACACCAAACGGGCGCCCGGTACACCGTGCCACGTGCCTACCGCATCACAGCCCACCCCTACGGTCAGCGCTGCCCACGGCCTCCAGCATACTACAAACACCAGAAACTACTTGCAACTCCTGGACAGAGGACAAGGGTGATCAAGAAGCCGAGAGGGTCCATTGGTTTTGGGCCCAATGCGTGGTAGTAGCTGAATCATGGATCACAAACACAGAACTCAGTTCCTGAGGACGGCTGCAATGAGACAACCCACCATGTACTCCTACATGGCCTCTCACCGCTACCTTTACCAAATCGTGTTCACACACTTAGCTCACACACAGTAGGACATGTTCACACGCCTCTGATTCATCCCCGATGAATCAGACCTGACTCAACTCTAAGCAGTAGCAGGCATGACAACAAGCATGAATGAGTAGGCACAACAGGGCTCAAACAACTCCTACTCATGCTAGTGGGTTTCATCTATTTACTGTGGCAATGACAGGTCATGCAAAGGATAAAGGGGTTCAGCTACCGCAGCAAGTAACAGATGAATCGATGTTGTCCTAATGCAGTAAAAGAGAGCAGGAGCGAGAGAGTGGGATTTTATCGGAATGAACAATGGGGTTTTGCTTGCCTGGCACTTCTGAAGATAACATTGAGTCTTCATCAGTGTCAACGATCACATCATCGGTATCACGTCTATCGAGAGGGGACAAATACCGGCAACAAAGAAGAAATACAATCAATGCAATGCACAATATGATGCATGCTCATGACATGGCAATATGAATGTGTTTTGAGCTAGTGCAACTAGCAACAGATTAAATGAAGTTGGTTTGAATACAAGATTCAAATTCAAACTCCATATGTGATTATTTAAATGCCCTTCACTTCATTTGCCCTAAACAGTAGTGATAAGTTGTTCTAACATGCATGAAAATGGTACAGATGGATTCCTTGAATTTTTCTGATAATTTTTCATATATAAATTATTTAATTTGGAGTTATGGTTAATTTTCTATGATTAATTGAAGTTTTAGGCATTTTCTGTAATTTCCTGAATAATAATAAATCCAGAAATGAATTTACTGCGTCAGCATGACTTCACAGTGACGTCAGCAAGTCAACGGCGTTGTCCAGGTCAAATCTGACCTAGGGGATCCACATGTCAGCTGCACAGTGATTTAACAGAGTTTAATTGACTTAACTAAATGGTTAGCCGGGTTAATTAAAGGGTAGGGCCCACCTGTCAGTGTCTATTAAACTAACTAGTATTTAGTTAACACTAATCCTAGCCTAATGTCAGGACCCCGACTCGATGTCACATCGATCTAGCCGGTAACACCTCATATCACTTTGCGGCCTCACGCACGGTATCCCCACGGGTGTCGCCTTACCTTTGCCCGGGACCGTTTGCGCCTTTTCGCTCACGTATATGATAGTGTCGCTAGCATCCATATGATAAAGAGCCCGGGCTGACATGACTAGTCGTAAACCCAAAGTGGCACAGACTTACAGGGACAGGCATCCATGACCCAGCTTCGAACGTGTCGGTCATCAGCAAGTGGGTCCGGGCTGTAGCACTGGGCTAGCAGGACTCCGGTAAACCGGGCTGTAGCGGGCTAACAGGACTCCGGTACTCAAAGCGTGACATTTCCCAGAAGGGACAGACACAGGAACGAAGAAGGACACATGCCGGCCAGCCTAAGTGTTCCAGAGCAGTAGCAAGCTACCATGGCTCAGCGGTAACACTAGGAGACATTTCCCGGTAAGAGAGGCTACTAAAGATAAACAACTAGATAGTCAGATCCCACACATACCAAGCATTTCAATCATGCACACAATATGCTCGATATGTGCAAATACAACGAAGCATCACAACATGACTCTACGACACAAGTACTTTATTTAAGGCTCAGGGAGCCATACATAACATACACAAAGGTACGGTTCTCACGACCCAACATACAAGTCATACAGTCATACAAACCAGCAGCGGAAGTAACTTGTCTGAGTACAGACAACTAGTAAAATAAAAGAGGCTTGGGAAGCCTAGCTATACTACAAGGTCCTTCACAAGCTCAGGGTCACCACCTGGGTCTTTAGCCTACTCGTTGATGTCAACGTCTACATAGAACCCATCAGAAGGGGTTGCAGCGTCTTCTGTAAAAATGTAGATTATAGCAACATGAGTACAAAGGTACTCAGCAAGACTTACATCAGATCCTACATACATGCTTAGTATCAAGAAGGGTTGGTGGAGTTATTGCAGCAAGCCAGCTTTGACTCTTGGCTAGACTATCCTACGATACTCCAACTTGAAATGGTTTTGCGCACACGAGTCCACTACTCACCAATTCAATACACTACCGAGGATCCGCCTCCGTCTTCCTACGGAAGAGCCATCCTCGGCACTCACTCTTATCTTGAGGCTTTTAGTAGTTTCCATTTACTTGTCTATGAACTGTATAGGCAACCAAGTAGTCCTTTACCGCGGACGCGGCTATTCGAATAGATCATGTTAACCCTGCAGGGGTGTACTCCTTCATACACGCTCCCACCACTTACCGTCGTTTACACGACATGTACTCGGCAACCTTCAAGCGGAAGCCCAACGTGGGTGTCGGCCACGACCTACCTAATCACCTAAGCCTCCAGTCCAGGTTTATCGCCTATTCGGGTTCCATCCATGAGGAGATCCGGCCGGAGTTTCGCTCACAGCCCCAAACGATGTGAACAGGGTTCCGTGACACCAAACGGGCGCCCGGTTTACCCGGCCACGTGCCTACCGCATCACAGCCCACCCCTACGGTCAGCGCTGCGCACGGCCTCCAGCATACTACAAACACCAGAAACTACTTGCAACTCCTGGACAGAGGACAAGGGTGATCAAGAAGCCGAGAGGGTCCATTGGTTTCGGGCCCAATGCGTGGTAGTAGCTGAATCATGGATCACAAACACAGAACTCAGTTCCTGAGGACGGCTGCAATGAGACAACCCACCATGTACTCCTACATGGCCTCTCACCGCTACCTTTACCAAATCGTGTTCACACACTTAGCTCACACACAGTAGGACATGTTCACACGCCTCTGATTCATCCCTGATGAATCAGACCTGACTCAACTCTAAGCAGTAGCAGGCATGACAAACAAGCATGAATGAGTAGGCACATTAGGGCTCAAACAACTCCTACTCATGCTAGTGGGTTTCATCTAATTACTGTGGAATGACAGGTCATGCAGAGGATAAAGGGGTTCAGCTACCGCAGCAAGTAACAGATGAATCGATATTGTCCTAATGCAGTAAAAGAGAGCAGGAGTGAGAGAGTAGGATTGTATCGGAATGAACAAGGGGGTTTTGCTTGCCTGGCACTTCTGAAGATAACATTGGGTCTTCATCAGTGTCAACGATCACATCATCGGTACACGTCTATCGAGAGGGGACAATTACCGGCAAATACAGAAAAACACGATCAATGCAATGCACAATATGATGCATGCTATGACATGGCAATATGAATGTGTTTTGGGCTAATGCAACTAGCGACAGATTAAATGAAGTTGGTTTGAATCCAAGATTCAAATTTAAACTCCATATGTGATTATTCAAATGCCATTTAATTGATTTGTGCTAAACAGCAGCTATATGTTGTTCTAACATGCATGAAAATGGTACAGATGGATTCCTTGAATTTTTCTGATAATTTTTCATATATAAATTATTTAATTTGGAGTTACGGTTAATTTTCTATGATTTTTAGAAGTTTTAGCTATTTTCTGGATTTTCTGATTTATTTTAAATCCAGAAAATCATTTAATGCGTCAGCATGACATCACCTTGACGTCATCAGGTCAACAGGGCAGGTTCAGGTCAAACCTGAGCAGTGGGGTCCACTGGTCAGTGACTGGGGCTGATTAGTGTCGCTGACATGTGGGCCCAGTCAACAACCACGTCAGCTTAGTCAAAGCTGACGCGTGGGGCCACTAGGATTAGTTAAAAACTAAATAGAAACTAATCTAGGATTAATTAGCAGGTGGGGCCCTGCTGTCAGTGTCACAGGGTTAATTAGCAGGGTCAAATCCCGGGTCAGTGGGGTCAAACCCACCAGCGACATGACGTCGGCGAGGCCCGAGACGGCGGCGCGAGCCGGAAATGCGCTACAGGGCACGGGCGAGGCTGTGCTTGGGCTCGTTGGAGAGCCCTTGCTGGTGCGCATCGAATGGTGGTGGCGGCCGTGCCTGTGGTGGCCGGTACCGACGACGGCGAGCTCGTGAGCGGCGGCCGGAGTTCGGCCAACGATGGGTTAGGCGATGCAGGGCGCTAGGGGAGGCGTTGGTGCGTGCTACGTGCTCCTGGTGAGGTGTGGAGCACGATGGTGTGCCCGACTTCGAGCCAAAGTGGCTCTGGCCACGACGGCGACGAGGCACGGCGGCGGCGAGCTTCGGCCGTGGTGGAAGATGGAGCTAGGG
This sequence comes from Triticum dicoccoides, assembly GCF_002162155.2. Classification (NCBI taxonomy): domain Eukaryota; kingdom Viridiplantae; phylum Streptophyta; class Magnoliopsida; order Poales; family Poaceae; genus Triticum; species Triticum dicoccoides. The sequence continues at coordinate 315,563,902 of NC_041390.1, read as the reverse complement.
GACGAAATCAGGTGCGGGGAGTGAGGGGAAGAGAAGAGGAGCTCACGGGGAGTCGGACGAGACGCTGAGTGGGCTCGGGGACGTCCTGTCGGCGGCGAATCGAACGGCGGCGATTGCCGGCCGTGGCGATGAAGATGGCGGTGATGGCGTGGCTACAGGGCACCCGGCGTCGCATGCGTCGTGGTGGAGCTTCATGGGGTCGGGACGGAGCTCAGGGGTGTGGAGAGGGAGCGAGGGGGTGGCTGTGGCCGTGAGGGAGCTCGTCGGTGACGGCGGCTCCGTTCGGTCCAGGCGGGAGAGAGGGAGCAGAGGAGGGAGGGTCGAGGGGGGAGAGTGAGTGAAATGGTCAGCGGGATCGGGACGGCCTGCGGGAGTCGTCCACGCGGCCAGGGGCTCGTCGGCAAGCAGGAGGTGGCCGCGCGGCCGTGCGCGTGCGAGCACGCAGCTGCTTCGGGGCGAGGGGAGGAAGACGACGGAGGGCTGCAGTGGTGGGCTGGGCCGGCTTCTGCTGGGCCACCAGGTGGGGTGCTAGGTGGCTGCAGGTAAGTGGTCCAGGTAGGCTTCTGTTCCTTTTTTATTTCTGTTCTGTTTTTCTTTTATTTAATCTGTTTTGCCACTGTTTTGAATTTGAAAATAATTCAAACAATGCCAAAACTCCTCTGAAAATATTTATGCTGCTTAAGGACTTTTCCAAAAGCTTATAAAATATTTCAGGGGTATTTGAAATTATATTCTAATTATATGAATATAATTCAAATTCAAATAGCTAATGAATTAAATCCAAAGTCCCAAAAATAAATCCTTAAAAATGTTCAATATTTTGGTTGGGACCAGAACCCTTACCAAAAATTATCAAACATTTAAGAAGAGCACTTTGGAGCAATGAATGAGATTTCTAGGGTTTTTGCCCCTCTTTTATTTAAATCTTTGAGGCTTCCAAATTTCCTCAGTTCAAATTTCAGAAATTTAGACATGATGCAAACACCAGGCAGCACCAGAAGCTAGGGATGTGACACCTTGTCCCTTTTCTTACCAACAAGAGGGTTTGTGACTCCTTGAACTAGTGCAAGATGTGGAAGTTGATTGCACTTGTTTTTTCCAAAATGATAAGTGTGAAGTATGTTGGCAGAGTCACCCTCAAGAACTCTCTAGTTCTTCTTCTTCGGGATCCACATCATCTTGATGGGAATCCTTGGAGTTGTAGTCGTACTTGATGAAGTAGAACTTGATGTAGTCTTGGGAACCCACTTGACCAAGGCCTTGGGTGCTTCTTCAAATGCATCAATTTCCTCTTGAAGCTTATCCTTTCCTTTTTGCTTGGGTTCTTGTGGTGGAAGATCATCTTGAGCTTGTGTCCCTTCGAAGGAAGTAGGATAATATTTCTCTTGTTGAGGAACAAACTTCATCTTGGGGTATCGGTCTTCTTCCCACTCAACTCCATTGGCATTGAACTTTCATTCAAAACTAACACCTTGGTTCTTCCGGTGCCTTACTTGCTTGCATACAATTTCCTCGAATTGCTTACCCCCGGCAAGGCTCTTGTAAACACCTTTATCTTTGGGCCTTTAGCCATGAAGCATCTTCCAAGTCCTTCATTTGGTGAATCAAATATGTCGTAGGAGTTGGTTGACACAAGTCCTAGACCGGCAACACCTTCATCTTGAGTATATTCGGAGTCGGAGTGATAGCTTCTCTCGGAGTGATTGTCAGAGTTGGAGCCGGATACCCATTCACCAACATGAGCTTGATGTCTTCGTTTTGTGTAGCTCCTTGATGACTTGTCCTTCCTTTCCGAATCCTTGCTTCTCTGGGATGTTCTTCGTTCATAACGATCGTCTCTACTCCTTCTCTCTCTTGATGGTGATTCTTCTCTTCTACTTCTTCTTTTTGGAGAATCTTCTCTTCTCTTGTAGGTTGTCGTACACTCATTGGAATAGTGTCCGGGACTTCCACAATTGTAGCAATTTCTCTCTCGACTAGAATCTTGTCGTTGTAGGACCTTGACTTGCAACTTCTCTCTTTGCTTCTACTCTTGTAGAACTTGTTGAAGTTCTTCACCATTAGGCTCAATTCTTCATTGAAGGTTTGTTTCTCACTTGATGATGTGGGAGCATCACATGAGGCTTTGTAAGCACCACTTGACTTGTTATGGAGCTCCTCCTTATCCTTGAGTGACATCTCATGAGCAACAATTCTTCCAATGACTTCCGTTGGCTTGAGATCTTTGTAATTTGGCATCATTTGGATCAATGTGCATACAGTATCATATTTTACGTCCAAAGCTCTTAGGATCTTCTTGATGATGAATTTGTCGGTCATCTCTTCACTTACTAAGCCGGCGATCTCATTTGTGATAAGAGCAAGCCTAGAGTACATTTCAGCGACACCTTCACCATCCTTCATTTTGAACTTGTCGACCTGACTTTGAAGCACATCCAACATGGATTCCTTGACAGAGTCGGTACCTTCGTGCATATCAATCAAAGTATCCCAAATTTCCTTTTCATTCTCAAGACGGCTGATTTTGTTGAATTCTTCGGGGCATAATCCGTTGAAGAGGATATCACAAGCTTGAGCATTGTATTGCAGCATCTTCAACTCTTCCGCGGTAGCTTCACAGTTCGGTTCTCTCCCATCAAAGAATTCAGCTTGCAAGCCAATACACACAATAGCCCATATGGCGGGGTTATGTCCAAGAATATGCATTTTCATCTTATGCTTCCAACTAGCAAAATTAGTACCATCAAAGTAAGGACCTCTACAGTGGTAATTTCCCTCGCTAGACGCCATACTCTCCTAGATTGTGAAACCAAGGCTATGACTACCAAAAGCTATGGAATTCAAAGCAAATGGAGACCAAAGCTCTGATACCACATGTAGGATCGAAAGTATGTCTAGAGGGGGGGTGATTAGACTACTTGACCAAATAAAAAGTTATCCTTTTCCCAATTTTAGTTCTTAGCAGATTTTAGCAACTTTGGACAAGTCAAGCAATCTTAACACAATTCAAGCAAGCATGCAAAGAGTATATGAGCAGCGGAAAGTAAAGCATGCAACTTGCAAGAATGTAAAGGGAAGGGTTTGGAGGATTCAAATGCAATAGGAGACACGAATGTTTTTGTCGTGGTTCCGATAGGTGGTGCTATCATACATCCATGTTGATGGAGACTTCAACACACGAAGGGTAACGGCTGCGCGAGTCCACGGAGGGCTCCACCCACGAAGGGTCCACGAAAAAGCAACCTTGTCTATCCCACCATGGTCTTCGCCCACGAAGGACTTGCCTCACTAGCGGTAGATCTTCACGAAGTAGGCGATCTCCTTGCCCTTACAAACTACTTGGTTCAACTCCACAATCTTGTTGGAGGCTCCCAAGTGACACCTAGCCAATCTAGGAAACACCATTCTCCAAGAAGTAACAAATGGTGTGTTGATGATGAACTCCTCGCTCTTGTGCTTCAAATGATAGTCTCCCCAACACTCAACTCTCTCTCACAGGATATGGATTTGGTGGAAAGAAGATTTGAGTGGAAAGCAACTTGGGGAAGGCTAGAGATCAAGATTCATATGGTAAGAATGGAATATCTTGGTCTCAACACAAGTGTAGGTGGTTCTCTCCCTGAAAAAGTATGTTGGAAGTGTAGGTTTATTATGATGGCTCTCTCCATGAATGAAGAGGTGGTGGAGGGGTATATAGCCTCCACACAAAATCAAACCGTTACACAGAACTTGCCAATCTTGGTGGGACCGAATTGATAAACTCGGTCGGACCGATTTAGCAAAGCTAGTGACCGTTCGGAGTTTCGGTGGGACCGACGTGCAACACGGTAGGACCAATATGGTTAGGGTTAGGGCATAACATAATCTCGGTGAGACCGATTACATAAACTCTGTGAGACCGATTTTGGTAATAACCTAACCAGAGAGTTGGTCAGGTAAACTCGCTGGGACCGATTCGCTCATTTCGATGAGACTAAAATGTTACAAAAGGGAAACAGAGAGTTTACATTGCAATCTCGGTGGGACCGATCTCTCATCTCGGTGGGATCGAAACGTTATGAAGGGAAACAAAGAGATTACAATCCCATCTCGGTGAGACCGAGATCCCTGTCGGTGAGACCGATTTGCCTAGGGTTTGTGGCAGTGGCTATGACATTTGAACTCGGTGGCGCCGGATAGAAAGAATCGGTGGGGCCGAGTTTGACTTTTGGTTTAGGTCATATGTGGATGTGATAAAGTAGTTGAGGGATTTGGAGCATATTACTAAGCACTTTGAGCAAGAGCCTCATTAAGCAACACCTCATCCCTCCTTGATAGTATTGGCTTTTCCTATAGACTCAATGTGAACTTGGATCACTAAAATAGAAAATGTAGAGTCTTGAGCGTTGAGCTTGAGCCAATCCTTTTGTCCTTAGCATTTTGAGGGGTCCACTTTTCTCATCCATGCCATGCCAATCATTGAGCTTTCCTGAGATATTAATCTTGAAATAGCATTAGCTCAATGAGCTATATGTTGTTAGGAATTACCAAAACCACCTAGGGATAGTTGCACTTTCACCTGCTAATAACGCCAAAGTGATTGCAAGGTACTGCATTTCCTTGAAATAGCATTATCCATTGAAATTAACAAGTTCTCGCTTCTCGTGGCTATGCATCCATATTGGAAATTGGAGACACTGTTCTACTCCTGCTCTACCAAGGCACAGGACGGCTCTTCCTTTTCATTGACGAGATGCCGAGTCGCCGTGATCAAGCTGCTTCTAGTGGATAGTTGTGGTTGTTGGCCCTCAGCCTCTTAAAATGTGCTAGCTGTTACTATATATGTTAAGTATGTAGATATGGACTATATGGTTGTCCGCCCTTAGCCTCTTAAAATGTGATAGTTGTTACTATGTTAAGTATGTAGATATGGATATGGTTGTCAAAACCGTGTTACGAAGATCCTCCTTTTGTCGAATAGTGTAACCACTATATATATGTTACTCAAATGTTGTTACCCAAGTTCATAAATTTTCATGGAAAGTATTAGTATCGTACACAGTTCATTGAGATTCAACGTGTGCCCGATGTCCAGAAGGCATTTTCATATTAACTATCCATATTGCAAATTCACACACATGTTAACATAAGGAAACTATGTGTAACATACTAATCATCACACACAAGTACTCGCAGATGCATCGTGTGCGATACTCCGCACCGCGAGAAACTAGTTTGCATTTTCAAAGTTTTTTGTACACACAGAATCGCACACGAAGTAACTGTATTGACCGCCTGTGTTCTAATTTCTCATCGCAAATAGTTCATCCGAGTCAGCTGTTTGCGATGTATCACACACATCTTCTTTACACGACTCTTTGTGTTCTTTTGGCTCATCGCAAACAGTTCATCCATGTGAACTGTATGCTGCATATCACACACATCTTGTTAAGTTGAACCGTTTCTGTTGTGTTCCCTAATCGAAAACAGTTCGTCCAAGTTAACCTTATGCCGTATATTGCACACACATTGATATGGCTGCCCGTTTCTATTGTTCTACCTCATCGCAAACAGTTCGAATGGATTAACCGTGTGTCCTACATCGCACGCACATTGTTATGGCTGCCCGTTTCTGTTGTTCTGCCTCATCACAGACAGTTTGAATGGATTAACCGTGTGTCCTGCATCGCACACGCAACTAAAATCTGAACCGTGTTTGATGGCTCCGCCATCGCAAATGTTTTGCACCTTTTTTTGAAGGTTTTCTACACCACCGTTTGTGGTTATTGCATCGCCCACAGTTTCGACAAAGGATCTCTGATCGTTGTGTCGTGTTAGCAGTATCTTGCAGTAGTGTATCATAATGCTAACCCTAAAATGGTGGAGGTGGAGGAGTATATATAGTCTAAAGGGGCGAAGAGCTAGATGGGCCTCGACCCTATTCATTATGTGTAGACAGGTGTCGAACGTCCGGAGGCTTGCAAGGGTCCGGACGTCCGTAGTCGTCTGGTGTTCCGACAATTTTGTCTTATGTGTGGTGCAGTCGGATTTCTGGCATGGGTCGAACGTCCGGTCGACGGCCTGTAACACCCCGGATGTGATTTACCCAATATGTAGTCCAACTCTTGCCGTTTCCGGCCTTAAGTTATTTTATTTTCTTGGGTTCGGGTTTTTGTCTCCATGTGTTGTTGTCGTTGTCATGCATCTCATATCATGTCATCATGTGCATTGCATTTGCATACGTGTTCATCTCATGCATCCGAGCTTTTTCCCCGTTGTCCGTTTTGCATTCCGGCGCTTCATTCTCCTCCGGTGGTCATTTCTACTTTTCTTTCGTGTGAGGGGATTAAACATTTCTGGATTGGACCGAGACTTTCCAAGCGGCCTTGGTTTACTACCGGTAGACCGCCTATCAAGTTTCGCACCATTTGGACTTCGTTTGATACTCCAACGGTTAATCGAGGGACCGAAAAGGCCTCATGTGTGTTGCAGCCCAACACCCCTCCAAGTTGGCCAAAAACCCACCAAAACCATCTCCATCATCTAGAGCATTTGATCACGATCGCGTGGCCGAAAACCGCACCTCATTTGGACACTCCTAGCTCCCTCTACCTCTATATAAAGAACCACCCCGAAAATCTTCTTCTCCTTCTCCCCCGAAACCCTAAAATCGCCCCTCCGCCGACGGACATGTCCGCTGCCTAATTCGGACACATCGCGGCTGCCACCCGCAGCCAACCGGGGGCCGCCATGTGGTGCGTCGCCACCCGCAGCCACGCCGGCCCGCGCGGCCCGCTGCGAGCCCCCGCGGCCCAGAGGAGCCGCCGCCGTCCGCGCCCTTCTCCTTCCCCGACGCCGACGAGCCGCCGCCGCCGCCTCTCCGCCTCGGCCGCCGTCCGCCGCAGGCCGCCATCCGCCCCGCGCCGGCGTGCGCCTCCTCGCCGCTCTTCCCTCGTCGCTGGCTGGTGCACCGGCGACCGGATCCGGTGCCGTGACGCCCCTCTCCCTCGACGCCGTCCTCGTCGTCCACTCCGGCCGGCAAACTCCGGCGAACTCAAACCAGCAAACCTCGTAAAGTGCGCCGCGATCCAGATCTGGCAGCTACAGTAAACCCTAACCGCGAGCTGGTGAATTTCTACTAAGTCCTCAAATTCTCAGATCCATATGCCCTTGTTCTTCGTGCTATAACTCCTCATCCGTAAATCCGTTTCGCGCATATAGCATATCGAAATGTTCGCCTCAGAGAGCACATCATTTCATCTCATTGCATCATTTTCATTTGAGTTCATCTTGATGCCCGAAATGTTGTTAGAAGAGTGCTATTTGAGATAATTGTCAGATCTGTTGCTCCAATTAGATATTTGTCATTTTTGCCTTGATTATTGTGTGCATGATATGCCCATGAGCTCTACATATGTTTTGTTAAGGGTTTTGCCATCTTTCCAGAGGTGCAACCCATGTATTTTTGTAATGTGTGTGGTGACTAGCACGAGCTTGCAAAGTGAGGCATTTGTTAATGCTGATTTCAGGGACTTAGCATTTCCACCAAGTCCTTGAGCTGGTTATCTCATATGGCCATATGTTCATGTTGTTTTCTAGTGATTCGTGCCTCTTTTGAGGATGATCAGTAAGGATGTTTTGTTAATCTTGTAGTGCTCTATCCATCCATGTCTTTGTTTGCAATTATGGAGCACCCTAGCTTGAGTCAATCGAGCTCTACTTTTGTCATTTCGTGAATCTGAGCAGATTGTCTACTTGATAGCGATTTTGCCGATGATGTTGTAGTTGATCCGTGCATGCTATGGTATTGTTCCTGCCATGTCTAGCTTGTATTTTGTGTATTCTTGATGGGTGTATGCTTAGATTGTCATGACTTGCTCTATAGTGAGTGCATCGAGCTCGTAAACATGCCTACTTGATATCTGTTTTCAGCATGCTCTAGTTTTCACTAAGTCTGAAAACTGATTATGTTTTTGCCATGTTCACATGCTTGCAATTGTATTTTCTGATCCCTTTTGGCTCAAGGTCACTAAGGGACTTTTATTAAGCTCTTTGAGTAACTCCATGCCATGCTTTACTTTGCCATGTTCAAATCCTGTAGCATATTTTTTTCATGCTCCGAAGGGTGCTATCTGATCTGAAATTCCAGACAAGTGTGATTTTCACTAAGTCTGAAATCTGTTTGTCAAATGCATTTTTGCCATGCTTGTTTGAACCTGTTAGTGGATGAATTATCCGTAGCTTAGTGCTAGACTTTTTTTAAGCTTCACGAATGCATCCCTGCCATATATTTTTATGCCATGATTGAGTGCTGTAGCATGTTCATCTTGTTGCATTTAGATGGCTACTTGCTGTAAACCGCAGACCGGTGTCATATTTGATTTGCTTGCCATTTCCAAACCGTAACTCCGATTCCGGCGTTCTTTATATCGTTTTCAAGCGATTTCATCTCATCTTTCCAGTGGCACACTTGGATTTCCAAGTAGAGGCCAGGTTCATGCATCCCTTGTAAAATCTTGCATATGCATCCCGCATCGCATCCCGCATAGCATACCATCCTTGCATCATATTGTTTGAGCTTTGCACGTGGTTGATTGTGTCCTTGTTGCTTGTTTGTCTTGTTTGGGTAGAGCCGGGAGACGAGTTTGCTCATGAGGAGCCTGTTGAGTTTGCTTTCGAGGATCTAGTCAACTCTGACAACTTTGCAGGCAAGATAATCATACCCTCAAAATCACTACTATCTTTGCTTTGCTAGATGCTCGCTCTTTTGCTATGCATATGCTATGTTGCCTACCACTTGCTTATCATGCCTCCCAAATTGCCATGTCAAACCTCTAACCCACCATGTCCTAGCAAACCGTTGATTGGCTATGTTACCACTTTGCTCAGTCCCTCTTATAGCGTTGCTTGTTGCAGGTGAAGATTGGAGACCGTTCCTTGTTGGAACATTATTTACTTGTTGGGATATCATTATATTGCCATGTTGTCTTAATACATCTATATACTTGGTAAAGGGTGGAAGGCTCGGCCTCTCGCCTAGTGTTTTGTTCCACTCTTGCCGCCCTAGTTTCCGTCATATCGGTGTTATGTTCCCGGATTTTGCGTTCCTTACGCGGTTGGGTTATAATGGGAACCCCTTGATAGTTCGCCTTGATTAAAGCTTTTCCAGCAATGCCCAACCTTGGTTTTACCATTTGCCACCTAGCCTCTTTTTCCCTTGGGTTTTCGGAGCCCGAGGGTCATCTTATTTTAAACCCCCCCCGGGCCAGTGCTCCTCTGAGTGTTGGTCCACCTCGTCAGCCGCCGGTGGCCACCAGGGGCAACTCTGGGCTGGCCTACCGGAAGTTTGGACAATCTGAGTGTGCCTTGAGAACAAGATATGTGCAGCTCCTATTGGGATTTGTGGGCACATTCGGGCGGTGTTGCTGTATTTGTTTTAACCTGTCAAAGTGTCTTGAAGAACCGGGATACCGAGTCTGATCGGAATGTCTCGGGAGGAGGTCTATTCCTTCGTTGACTATGAGAGCTTGTCATGGGCTAAGTTGGGACTCCCCTGCAGGGATTTGAACTTTCGAAAGCCGTGCCCGCTGTTATGGGCAGATGGGAATTTGTTAATGTCCGATTATAGATAACTTGAACCTTAACTTAAATAAAATGAATCAACCGTGTGAGTTACCGTGATGGTCTCTTCTCGGCGGAGTCCGGGAAGTGAACACGGTGTTGGAGTAATGCTTGCCGCAGGATGCCCTCTAGTTACTCGTTCGCGCTTTGCCTCCTCTTCTCGCTCTCTTTTGCGAACAGGATAGCCACCATATATGCTAATCGCTTGCTGCAACTCCACATATATTTACCTTGCCTTTCCTATTAAGCTTAAATAGTCTTGATCGCGAGGGTGCGAGATTGCTGAGTCCCTGTGGCTCACAGATTACTTCCAAACCAGATGCAGGGCCTGATGATTCCGCTCCAGGTGACGCGCTTGAGCTCAAGTGGGAGTTCGACGAGGACTCTCAATGATACTACGTGTCTTTCCCTGATGATCAGTAGTGGTGCCCAGTTGGGGGTGATCGGGACCGTGTCGCATCTTGGGTTATCTTTTATTTTAGTGCCGTAGTCGGGCCATGAGTGTTTGGATGACGCAATGTTATTTATGTACTTTGATTGAAGTGGCGAGTGTAAGCCAACTATGTTATCTCCCCTTTTATTATCTATATTACATGGGATGTTGTGAAGATTGCCTAACTTGCGACATTGCTTTCAATGCGGTTATGCCTCTAAGTCGTGCCTCGACACATGGGAGATATAGCCGCATCGAGGGCGTTACAAGTTGGTAATCAGAGCCTTCCCCGACCTTAGGAGCCCCATTGCTTGATCGTTTTAGCAGCCGAGTTGTGTCTAGAAAAATGTTTTGAGTCATTTACGAATTATATATCGGAGAGTTTAGGAATTCTTTTACTTCCCAGTCTCCTCATCGCTCTGGTAAGGCATCCTGACGTAGAGTTTTGACTCTTCTGTTCTCAAATTTCACTAATTTTTTTTTTAGGATCACGCGGGTATCTTGGAATCGTTCCGATGGTTTTATGACGAGAACATTGTCTTGGTGCCTCATGTCAGGGGTTTTGTGGAAGTGTCCCGGGGAGTTGAGCTCTGAGGTGTTGTCGTCATAATTTTATTGTTGCAGTTCTGGAATACCTGAGTTTAGTACGCCGACATCGAAAATCTCTTTTATGCAGTTCGTTGGTGAGATAACCTCGACGCCACCCAGTACTGGGGCGGGAGTTCGGGAGTATCGCCATAACTTGTATAACGGATGCTTTTCAAAGGTTGAGGTAGATGGTTTTCGAAGTTTTTCACGGTTATGTGTTGAAGGATGGATACAGCTGGATGTAGGATTTGCTAGATTTGGCTGAGATATTATGCTTCCCCTGTATCCCCAACACCTTATTGCATAACCGGAAAGGTTCGGGAGTTTCATAGGTGGGAATTCTTGTAGCTCTAGTTCTTCTTCCATGGATATTTGGTTTGAGATTGGGATTTCTTACCGATTATTCGTTCTTGATCCGTACCTTGTTGATTTACTTCTTTACCTAAATTCTAAGTGGCTTCTCAATTTATGGATATGTGACCACTTCAAGAGGAATGCATTCGTTCATTTTGTTCGGATGCGAATACTTTATGTTGCAATTTTCATTCCGTTGGATTCAGCTTCATTTTATCTGTCAATGTGCTAACGATGGTCAACCTCTTCAGGATGGCTCCCGCTAAGAGCACCAATCAGAATCAGAATCAAGATCCGCCACCACCTCCACCTCCTCCGGTGGCATGGCAAGCTGTGATGGCCGCAACCAATGCAAACACATAGTTGATCATGCAAATTCTTCAAGATCGCAATCAAGCGAACCAAGGCAACCAAGGCAACAATCAGAATCACTTTGCTACACTCAACCAGTTCCTTGCTAACGGGCCAAAGACTTTCAGCAATTGTGTGGAGGCAACTGATGCTGACAATTGGCTCGTGGATCTGTGCAAGCATTTCGAGTGCAGTAACGTCAGGCCTGAGGACTTCGTCAAGTTCGCTTCCTTCCAACTCAAAGATCAAGCTGCAGAATGGTTCCAGCAGTACAAGGATTACAGAGGTGGACGTGCGATTACCTGGGATGAATTCCGTCAAGATTTCAGAGCTCATCATATTCCTCAAAGCGTGGTTGAAAGCAAGCGTGAGGAATTCCGCAACCTGAAGCAAGGCTCTTTGTTTGTCTATGACTACAACAAGTTGTTTCAGAAGCTCGCCCGCTTTGCTAAGCAGGACGTCCCTGATGAGAAGAGCATGATATACCAGTTCAGGGGTGGTCTCAGAGAAGAAATCTAGCTAGCTCTTGTTCTCTTTGAACCCTTGAGGTACGATGAGTTCTACAACATGGCATTGAAGCAAGAGGCTGCTCAACTGAGGTGTGATGCTTCCAAGAAGCAAGTCAGAGATGCTACTCCTTCTTCCTCTACTCAAGTGGCCAAGCAGCAGAAGTATTGGCTTCCTCCTCCTCGGTTCCGTCAGCCGTATCAGTAGAAGAGCAAAGGCGGCAGTGGATCTTCCCACCCACCCAACCATGGCTTTCAGAACAAGACTTCGTCTCAAGCTCCAAGATCAAGTGCTCCATACCACCGTCCACTTTTAGAGGTCACGTGCAACAAGTGCCAACAGAAGGGTCACTATGCCAACAAATGCTTGAATCAGAGGCGTCTCCCTCCTCCTCCTCCTCCTGTGAGATCGACAAGTACAGCTGTGGTCAAGCATAACCCCAAGTACGCCAAGGTCAATATGGTGAACGCAGCTCAGGCAGTGGATTCATCAGATGTCATCATGGGTAACCTTCCTGTTAACGATGTTCCTGCAAAAGTTCTTTTTGACACTGGTGCATCGCATTGTTTCATCTCGAAACCTTTTGCATCTAAGCATGAGTTGATTTCCCAAGTTATGCATGCACCGTTAGCAGTTGTCTCTCCGGGTAGATGTTTGCTCGCTAACCACGAGATTCCAGATATTTCTATTATGATGGGTGATTTCAAGTTTCTGGCTTCTCCAATGGTTCTTGGTAACTCAGATATTGATCTTATTCTCGGGGTGGATTGGCTATCTAAGCACAAGGCTCAGCTTGATTGTGCAGCCAGGCAGATTCAATTGACTCATTCGTCTGAGGATGTAATTGTGTTTGCCGCTCAGGATAATACTATCCGTCTGTTTTGTCAGGACCCCGACTCAATGCCACATCGATCTAGCATGTAACACCTCATATCACTTTGCGGCCTCACGCACGGTATTCCCACGGGTGTCGCCTTACCTTAGCCCGGGACCGTTTGCGCCTTTTGGCACACGTATATGACAGTGTCGCTAGCATCCATATGATAAGGAGCCCGGGCTGACATGGCTAGTCGTAAACCCAAAGTGGCACAGACTTACAGGGACAGGCATCCATGACCCAGCATCGAACGTGTCGGTCATCAGCGAGTGAATCCAGGCTGTAGCACTGGGCTAGCAGGACTCCGGTGAACCGGGCTGTAGCGGGCTAACAGGACTCCAGTATTCATCGCGTGACATTTCCCCAAAGGGACAGACACAGGAACGAAGAAGGACACATGCCGGCCAGCCTAAGTGTTCTGGAGCAGTAGCAAGCTACCATGGCTCGGTGGAAACACTAGGAGACATTTCCCGGTAAGAGAGGCTACTAAAGATAAACAACTAGATGATCAGATCCCACACATACCAAGCATTTCAATAACATACACACAATATGCTCGATATGTGCAAATACAACATGGCATCACAACATGACTCTATGACTCAAGTATTTATTCAATAGGCTCCGAGGAGTGAGATATTACAAACAGGGGTCTCACGACCCAACATTCAGAGCATACAAAACAAAGCACAAGCGGAAGCTATCATGTCTGAGTACAGACATCTATAAATGAAAAAGGCTGAGAAGCCTCACTATCTACCAAATCCTGCCGAGGCACAAGATCGTAGCTGAGGTAACAAGCTAAACGTCGAAGACCACGCGGAATTACTAGTGAGACTGAAGTCTCTCTGCAAAAACATAAAATAGGCAAACGTGAGTACAAATGTACCCAGCAAGACTTACATCAGAACTAACTACATATGCATCATTATCAACAAAGGGGTGGTGGGGTTTAACTGCAGCAAGCCAGCTTTGACTCGGTGGCTATCCTAAACTACAACTGCAAGCGACTCTTTTGAGGTGGCGCACACGAGTCCACATATTCACCATATCAATACACCACTATGGATCCGCTCCCGTCTCCCTACGAGAACGCCATCCATAGCACTCACGCTTATCTTGCGTATTTTAGAGTATCCACTTTCACTTGTCTATGAACTGATATAAGCAACCCAGAAGTCCTTTACCGCGGACACGGCTATTCGAATAGATCATATTAACCCTGCAGGGGTGTACTTCTTCACACACGCTCTCACCACTTACCGCCGTTTACACGACATGTACTCGGCAACCTTCAAGCGGAAGCCCAACGTGGGTGTCGGCCACGGCCTGCCTAAACACTCAAGTCTCTAGTCCAGGTTTATCGCCTATTCGGGTTCCATCCATGAGGAGATCCGACCGGAGTTTCGCTCACAGCCCCAAACGATGTGAACAGGGTTCCGTGACACCAAACGGGCGCCCGGTTTACCCGGCCACGTGCCTACCGCATCACAGCCCACCCCTACGGTCAGCGCTGCGCACGGCCTCCAGCATACTACAAACACCAGAAACTACTTGCAACTCCTGGACAGAGGACAAGGGTGATTAAGAAGCCGAGAGGGTCCATTGGTTTTGGGCCCAATGCGTGGTAGTAGCTGAATCATGGATCACAAACACAGAACTCAGTTCCTGAGGACGGCTGCAATGAGACAACCCACCATGTACTCCTACATGGCCTCTCACCGCTACCTTTACCAAATCATGTTCACACACTTAGCTCACACACAGTAGGACATGTTCACACACCTCTGATTCATCCCCGATGAATCAGACCTGACTCAACTCTAAGCAGTAGCAGGCATGACAAACAAACATGAATGAGTAGGCACAACAGGGCTCAAACAACTCCTACTCATGCTAGTGGGTTTCATCTATTTACTGTGGAATGACAGGTCATGCAAAGGATAAAGGGGTTCAGCTACCGCAGCAAGTAATAGATGAATCGATGTTGTCCTAATGCAGTAAAAGAGAGCAGGAGCGAGAGAGTGGGATTTTATCGGAATGAACAAGGGGGTTTTGCTTGCCTGGCACTTCCGAAGATAACATTGAGTCTTCATCAGTGTCAACGATCACATCATCGGTATCACGTCTATCGAGAGGGGACAAATACCGGCAACACAGAAGGGAACACAATCAATGCAATGCACAATATGATGCATCATCATGACATGGCAAAATGAATGTGTTTTGGGCTAATGCAACTAGCAACAGATTAAATGAAGTTGGTTTGAATACAAGATCCAAATTCAAACTCCATATGTGATTATTCAAATGCCATTTAATTGATTTGTGCTAAACAGCAGCTATAAGTTGTTCTAACATGCATGAAAATGGTACAGATGGATTCCTTGAATTTTTCTGATAATTTTTCATATATAATTTATTTAATTTGGAGTTACGGTTAATTTTCTATGATTTATTGAAGTTTAGGACATTTTCTGAAAATAATAAATCATTTAGGAATTATTTAATTTCCAGAAAACATTTACTGCGTCAGCAGTGCGTCACCGTGACGTCAGCAGGTCAACAGACGCTGCTGCTGGTCAAACCTGACGTGTGGGGGCCACACGTCAGTGACACAGGGTTGTTTAACTCACTAACAGGTGGGACCGGTCAACGGCCACGTCAGCTAGGTCAACTCCGACGCGTGGGGCCACTGTGGTTAACTTAAACTAAACAGGGGGTTAACCGTGGTTAGTTAAGGGCGTGGGGCCCATATGTCATCGACACGCGACATTGACTAAACGCAATTAGCACCTAAACTAATGGTGCCACGTCA
The DNA here is from genome assembly GCF_002162155.2 of Triticum dicoccoides. Classification (NCBI taxonomy): domain Eukaryota; kingdom Viridiplantae; phylum Streptophyta; class Magnoliopsida; order Poales; family Poaceae; genus Triticum; species Triticum dicoccoides. The sequence continues at coordinate 315,548,374 of NC_041390.1, read as the reverse complement.
GCCACCGGAGACCAGCCGGCGGCGACCACAAGACACGGCGGGGGCACGCCGGACTTGCGCTAGAGGCGTCAGCTAGGCGCGCTGAGGGCACCAGGGGATGGCCCTTGCTCTCGCGCATCCAGAGGACCAAGTGGGAGGTCGTGGGGTCGCCGGAACTCATGCCGGCGACGAGCTTTGGCGGCGATGGTGTTCGGTGGTGCTCGGGCGCGTCGCTACGGTGCATCAGTGAGCAAATGAAGAGGCTGGGCAGCACCTGCTAGACATGGGGAGCACTAAGAGCAGCACAGTGAGGCCAGTGGAGCACGGAGGCTATGCGTGCAGCGGCAATGGCGGACGGTGGCTTCGGTGCTCGTGGGGAACGGCGCTACGGCACGGAGGAGAGCATGATGAGTTAGGGGAGAAGGTCAGTGGCTCACGGCGATGACGAGGGGACGCTCGGCGAGGTCGGGGATGGTCCGGAGCCGACGAATTTGACGAAGATGGCCGGCGGTCCCGAGGTTGAAGAAGACAGCGAGGGCGGTGTTGCGGCACGTCCGGGGCCTTGTGGCTCGGTGGGGAGAAAGAGGGGGTCGAGGCGGAGCCTTTGAGCGCATCGGCGAGGCTAGGGGGTGGCGGTGGCCGCGAGGGAGCTCGTCGGTGGCGGCGGCTCCGTTCGGGCGAGTGAGAGAGAAATCCAGGGGAGAGGATGAGGGCGCAGGAGAGTGAGGGAGAGAGGCAGGGAGGTGCGTGGCGCTCCGTGGCGTGGATTAGGACGAAGGGCGGCCTCCAGCGCGAAGCAGGAGGTGGCGCGCGCGGCGGCGTCGCGGTGTCTGTCCTCCTGGCAGGGAGGAAGACGACAGGGGGGGGTGGAGATGGGCTGGGCTGGCCAGGTGGGCCTGGTGGGCTGCAGAGGTAAGTCCAGGTAACTTCCTTCTCTCTCTCTCTTTTATTTCTATTTCAGTTCTGTTTTCTTTTATTTAATCTGTTTTGCCACTGTTTTGAAATAAAACAAATTCAAAGACAGTGACAAAATTCCCCTGAACATTTTATTTAGCACAATGGAATTATACCAAAGCACATAAAAATGTTTCAGGTTATTTGGAAATATATTCTATACAAGTTATGAATATAGTTCCAAATGCAAATAAAGTAATGATTTAAATTCAGTGCTCAAAATATTCCTCAAAAATGTTCATTACTTTTGGTTTGGTGCAAAACCCTTGCCAAAATATAACCAACATTATTTAAGGCCATTTTGAAAACATTGAATGCATTTTCCAGGGTTCTTTGCCCCTCTTTTATTTAAGTTTTTGAGGCTCCCAAAATTCCTCAGTTCAAGTTTCAGAAATTTAAATATGATGCCTGGATGAAGATGCAACTATTTACAAACAATATTCTAGGGCTGTGACAACTCACCCCCACAAACAAAAATCTCGTCCCGAGATTCAAGTGTAGGGTAAGACGATGGGGAACGCAACCTAACACAATCTTCACGATCCAGGTTGCACTTCATAAGAGCGTTAATTCGATCACCATCATTGTCTCGAAGTCTTGCTCTGAGAAATCCTGTCAACATAACATGGAGGGAAGGAAAACTCTAGAAGAATTAATCTTCTCAAAGAACGAACAACTCAGGATTAACTCACGGAATGAGACATAGAACCATCTCTCGGGTTGAGACACGAGATACACATCAAGAGGGGTGGAGAGAAATGGATGACGAAGGTTCACTAGGTGGACAACGATTCCACACCTAAGAAGGTGGTGAACGGTTGTCAACGTAGCGAGGAGTTGAGTTGCCATGATACCACAACGAGACACCTTCGGAACCGTGACTCGTAGATATCTCCCCTTAAGTGGCAAAAAGAATTACCTTTGATATAGAGATCATTGAGACTCTCTATATCAGCCTAAGGCAAATCACAGCAATCGATTGGCGGGGGTCGGTAGAATGGCATACTCAGACTTGGATGATGTGGATTACCTTGTTGAAGACAACGTAATGGATGATTTTGCTTATCACCGGAAATGGAAGAGACCCATGGTGGAATGGCACATTGGCGGTGCAAGCTGGGAACAAAATGCAAATGCTGGGAATGATTCTGGTAACTGGGGAAGAACCCAACAATGGAGAGTGAATTCACTGTTTGAAAAGATCATAGCATTGCCGAGGAAACTGAGAGGAATCCCAGTTAGTGCCGATGATAACTCGTAGCGCTTGTGCGTGCTCTCAAGAACTTGAGCATTTCCATATTCATCAAGGTTTTACCAACATCCGTGTCAAGGGTCCGGTAACACAACCTACTACCATGATGAATGGTGATGGAGGATGCAGATGCAAAGGAAGATAACACTTCTCAGATTTCATCTTAGCGGGGCCAAGGGAATAAAATCTGGATGATCGACCGAGAGACATTTAGCACTCCGCTTCTAATGTTCTCCTGGATGTGCTAGTATAACCCATTCATAGATATGGTTTGATATCTAAAACGTCAAGTAAAAGGTCGGACTTCGGGAACACAAAAATCCATAGGGGCAACTAGGGAGTAAACCCTACGAAATCCCTATGGGGAGGTGGCCAACTTCATCAATCAAGATATTATAATAACAGGTCTTCCGGCTGGGTGTGTTGGCCACGACATCCACTTTACCGGTTATCGCGCAACCAATATTATAATTTTTTGGGAAATATTCCAACCATCATATCTGCCTGAGATTCAGATCTGGTTGGTGTCAGGATATTCCAGACTCATCGAGTCTAGGAAGAAAAAAGAAAGTTTGCAACACAAATCGACGAGATGACATTGCGGGATTCTCGGGAGATGAACTACGATAGCAAGCTCCAAAACATGAGCTGGTTCTGCTACAAACATGTGAACACGTTGTCCCAGACAAGCATGCCCACATGGTAGTCTTACAATAAAACACTACCGAGTTCTGGTTGGGAACCATCAGCGAGGATATCGAAGTTTTGTACAAATCCGTCTGGTACCTTCGGGACTAGCACTTAGAACTTATTAATCTTGAACAAATCAATCAGTGGCTTGGTGTGCTAGGGATACATATAGAATGGAGGTTGCAAGTCTCCAGACCACAGAATACTTCGCACGTATGCATGACTGATTTGGGATGATTCCAAAGGAAACAACATTGACTTTCTCGAATCCACGGCGGCAACTTGCATCAAATGCACATGAACTGGAGGAAGTCACTTCTTACATCCGAACATATGCTTCATGAGCTAGCATGAACAAATGCTTTCAAAAGTTTCCAACACTAGCTTAATGTTCAGCAAAATTATGGAGAAGACAAGGATGTTGTCAATGGGCACAACAACAATTCATCCGGGTTTCCTTTTAAAAGGAATTCCATAGTTAAGTGAACACGGTGATAGCATTAGTCAGACCAAAGATGTAATGGTGTATGCTCGAGGGATCAACCACGAATAAGACAACATTACGAGCATCGTTGGTACTGATTTGACTTGACGATGGCCCACACTCAAATCAAAGGATTGATAAGACAATAGGTCCAACAACTGATCACAGGGACCAATCGATGAAGATATCATCTTTCTTCAACACACACTACACGAGGATATCCCTTTGGAACGAACTAAGTCAGGCAAGCTTTTATCTTCCAACTCTCCAAGTTGTTGTCTAGCTTAACCAACTAGCTCAGGGATATCTAACACCGATTCTTGGAGAGAAAGTGGTTCACAAGAAACCAACTTGATCACGAGCTCAACATAACAGTCAGGTGACAGCCTGGTGATACTTTCGAGAAGATATTCGGAAAATCACGAACCACCGATATGTTACTAAGCTCGAGAACAATCTCGCTTTTGAGGGCAAGACGATATGATCTAATGAGTGAGGACTTGACAAAATCCTAACTCATCAATCGAAGTGTGCACCAGGAAGATGGACAAGGTAGCACAATCAATCTTAGAAGGATGATTCAAAAACCAACACGCTAAGAATGAAATTATTGTCCTTTAACTACCAAGCAACGAGGTTGCTGGGATTATTGATTTCACACACCACGATCCACTTGTCGGCATTCCGGTTACAATAACACAGGAACCGAGGAATGAACAGTGATGGCAAGAAGTATCACTGTACCAAGAGTTCATGGGATGGTGTGCAATTTCTATAACAATCCCGATATAAAGATGGTAATACTCCAAGGTAGAACAGAGCAAAAGCTGAATTGGCATTTTGATCTGCGGAGCACAACTTCTTTGACCCGATCCTGGATATGGATGAGGTACTGGAGTTTGTTTCTCCAAGTCATTCAAGACAGAATGGCTTGACGGACCACAAGAGTAATAGGCCTCGATACATGAATGCACGCATACTCTTGACTATCAATTGACAGACGAAGGTCAGTAGACAACTAAAGCGGGACAACTCAAAGGAACATATAACTTTCTGAGTTGTGGATGCATAGATTAGTATGTCGAATCAGGTTCAACCGGTTTCTTCCGGATAATCCATGCGGGAAGGTGGAACTGGCAGAGTCATAACATAGAATCGAGAACTCATCAAGAGTTCTGGTTGTGATCTTTTGGTTCAAAGAACTTCTGCCATAAACGGTTCATAGTATTTGGAAGAAGGAAAAATACCATGGACCTCGAGGACTAATGCAAAAGTTACTAATATCCTAAAGGAACTAGCAAACCCTATCAACATGAAGTAAGTAGAGTGAATCTCGGGTTCAGAAACCAGGAGTAGAATGCCTACTACTAAGTAGCATCACGGGATGCTTTCGAGAATGATGGCCAGAATCATCACACTGGAAACACAAATCATGGCTAAATTACTAGATGATCCCCTAGGACACCTAGGGTCATAATAATATCTCCAACATATTTGTCGAGGCAACAGAGTACCTCAACTCACCGATTAGTGTGGTTAATCTGGCCCAAAGGAACATTGAAACGGGAAGAAAGGATTTGCAAATGCATCAGACTACTTAGAAACCTGGGATGACTCGGACAGCATAACGGCTGTAAATGCTCAGAAGAGATTTGAGACATTCACAAAATGGTTGCATAACCACTCAGAAGCACAATATCAAGGTTTCGAGATCAACAATTAGCATATGGAAGTAGTAGGAACTGAACTGAGACTTAAATCCAACAATCTTATAAGTCCACTGATTAGCAACACGTGATCCTAATAGAAAGAAGAGATATCCTAGTTCTTAATCCCCATAGAAGAGAAGATGATGACTCAGATCAGAAGGCCATGAGGTATAAGGAGTAAAAAGAGCCTTACGTTCCATCCCACAATCAATTCCCCTACATATAACTAAAGAATTTCTGGACTCAACTTCGACCAGTTTGGCTTGGTAATCCTACAGGCAGTCAAGCTCTGATACCAACGCTGTCAGGACCCCAACTCAATGCCACATCGATCTAGCATGTAACACCTCATATCACTTTGCGGCCTCACGCACGGTATTCCCACGGGTGTCGCCTTACCTTAGCCCGGGACTGTTTGCGCCTTTTGGCACACATATATGACAGTGTCGCTAGCATCCATATGATAAGGAGCCCGGGCTGACATGGCTAGTCGTAAACCCAAAGTGGCACAGACTTACAGGGACATGTATCCATGACCCAGCATCGAACGTGTCGGTCATCAGCGAGTGAATCCAGGCTGTAGCACTGGGCTAGCAGGACTCCGGTGAACCGGGCTGTAGCGGGCTAACAGGACTCCAGTATTCATCGCGTGACATTTCCACAAAGGGACAGACACAGGAACGAAGAAGGACACATGCCGGCCAGCCTAAGTGTTCCGGAGCAGTAGCAAGCTACCATGGCTCGGTGGAAACACTAGGAGACATTTCCCGGTAAGAGAGGCTACTAAAGATAAACAACTAGATGGTCAGATCCCACACATACCAAGCATTTCAATAACATACACACAATATGCTCGATATGTGCAAATACAACATGGCATCACAACATGACTCTACGACTCAAGTATTTATTCAATAGGCTCCGAGGAGTGAGATATTACAAACAGGGGTCTCACGACCCAACATTCAGAGCATACAAAACAAAGCACAAGCGGAAGCTATCATGTCTGAGTACAGACATCTATAAATGAAAAAGGCTGAGAAGCCTGACTATCTACCAAATCCTGCCGAGGCACAAGATCGTAGCTGAGGTAACAAGCTAAACGTCGAAGACCACGCGGAATTACTAGTGAGACTGAAGTCTCTCTGCAAAAACATAAAATAGGCAAACGTGAGTACAAATGTACCCAGCAAGACTTACATCAGAACTAACTACATATGCATCATTATCAACAAAGGGGTGGTGGGGTTTAACTACAGCAAGCCAGCTTTGACTCGGTGGCTATCCTAAACTACGACTGCAAGCGACTCTTTTGAGGTGGCGCACACGAGTCCACATATTCACCATATCAATACACCACTATGGATCCGCTCCCGTCTCCCTACGAGAACGCCATCCATAGCACTCACGCTTATCTTGCGTATTTTAGAGTATCCACTTTCACTTGTCTATGAACTGATATAAGCAACCCAGAAGTCCTTTACCGCGGACACGGCTATTCGAATAGATGACGTTAACCCTGCAGGGGTGTACTTCTTCATACATGTTTCCACCACTTAGCGTCTGCACACGACATGTGCTCGGCAGACTTCAAGCGAAAGCCGACGTGGGTGTAGACCACGACCTACCTAAACACTCAAGTCTCTAGTCCAGGTTTATCGCCTATTCGGGTTCCATCCATGAGGAGATCCGGCCGGAGTTTCGCTCACAGCCCCAAACGATGTGAACAGGGTTCCGTGACACCAAACGGGTGCCCGGTTTACCCGGCCACGTGCCTACCGCATCACAGCCCACCCCTACGGTCAGCGCTGTCCACGGCCTCCAGCATACTACAAACACCAGAAACTACTTGCAACTCCTGGACAGAGGACAAGGGTGATTAAGAAGTCGAGCGGGGTCATATTTTAGGGCCCAATGTATGGTAGTAGCTGAGTCATGGATCACAAACACAGAACTCAGTTCCTAAGGACGGCTTCAATGAGACAACCCACCATGTACTCCTACATGGCCTCTCACCGCTACCTTTACCAAATCGTGTTCACACACTTAGCTCTCAATGGTAGGACATGTTCACACACCTCTGATCCATTCCCGATGAATCAGACCTGACACAACTCTAAGCAGTAGCAGGCATGACAAACAAGCAAGAATGAGTAGGCACAACAGGGCTCAAACAACTCCTACTCATGCTAGTGGGTTTCATCTATTTACTGTGGCAATGACAGGTCATGCAAAGGATAAAGGGGTTCAACTACCGCAACAAGTAACAGATGAATCGTTGTTGTCCTAATGCAGTAAAAGAGAGCAGGAGCGAGAGAGTGGGATTTTATCGGAATGAACAAGGGGGTTTTGCTTGCCTGGCACTTCTGAAGATAACATTGAGTCTTCATCAGTGTCAACGATCACATCATCGGTATCACGTCTATCGAGAGGGGACAAATACCGGCAACACAGAAGGGAACACAATCAATGCAATGCACAATATGATGCATGATCATGACATGGCAAAATGAATGTGTTTTGGGCTAATGCAACTAGCAACAGATTAAATGAAGTTGGTTTGAATACAAGATTCAAATTCAAACTCCATATGTGATTATTCAAATGCCATTTAATTGATTTGTGCTAAACAGCAGCTATAAGTTGTTCTAACATGCATGAAAATGGTACAGATGGGTTCCTTGAATTTTTCTGATAATTTTTCATATATAATTTATTTAATTTGGAGTTACGGTTAATTTTCTATGATTTATTGAAGTTTAGGACATTTTCTGAAAATAATAAATCATTTAGGAATTATTTAATTTCCAGAAAACATTTACTGCGTCAGCAGTGCGTCACCGTGACGTCAGCAGGTCAACAGACGCTGCTGCTGGTCAAACCTGACGTGTGGGGGCCACACGTCAGTGACACAGGGTTGTTTAACTCACTGACAAGTGGGACCGGTCAACGGCCACGTCAGCTAGGTCAACTCCGACGCGTGGGGCCACTGTGGTTAACTTAAACTAAACAGGGGGTTAACCGTGGTTAGTTAAGGGCGTGGGGCCCATATGTCATCGACACGCGACATTGACTAAACGCAATTAGCACCTAAACTAATGGTGCCACGTCAGCCACCGGAGACCAGCCGGCGGCGACCACAAGACACGGCGGGGGCACGCCGGACTTGCGCTAGAGGCGTCAGCTAGGCGCGCTGAGGGCACCAGGGGATGGCCCTTGCTCTCGCGCATCCAGAGGACCAAGTGGGAGGTCGTGGGGTCGCCGGAACTCATGCCGGCGACGAGCTTTGGCGGCGATGGTGTTCGGTGGTGCTCGGGCGCGTCGCTACGGTGCATCAGTGAGCAAATGAAGAGGCTGGGCAGCACCTGCTAGACATGGGGAGCACTAAGAGCAGCATAGTGAGGCCAGGGGAGCATGAAGGCTATGCGTGCAGCGGCAATGGCGGACGGTGGCTTCGGTGCTCGCGGGGAACGGCGCTACGGCACGGAGGAGAGCATGATGAGTTAGGGGAGAAGGTCAGTGGCTCACGGCGATGACGAGGGGACGCTCGGCGAGGTCGGGGATGGTCCGGAGCCGACGAATTTGACGAAGATGGCCGGCGGTCCCAAGGTTGAAGAAGACAGCGAGGGCGGTGTTGCGGCACGTCCGGGGCCTTGTGGGTCGGTGGGGAGAAAGAGGGGGTCGAGGCGGAGCCTTTGAGCGCATCGGCGAGGCTAGGGGGTGGCGGTGGCCGCGAGGGAGCTCGTCGGTGGCGGCGGCTCCGTTCGGGCGAGTGAGAGAGAAATCCAGGGGAGAGGATGAGGGCGCGGGAGAGTGAGGGAGAGAGGCAGGGAGGTGCGTGGTGCTCCGTGGCGTGGATTAGGACGAAGGGCGGCCTCCAGCGCGAAGCAGGAGGTGGCGCGCGCGGCGGCGTCGCGGTGTCTGTCCTCCTGGCAGGGAGG
>NC_041390.1:315376089-315539026 GCF_002162155.2 Triticum dicoccoides | reverse complement strand
TTTTATTTCTATTTCAGTTCTGTTTTCTTTTATTTAATCTGTTTTGCCACTGTTTTGAAATAAAACAAATTCAAAGACAGTGACAAAATTCCCCTGAACATTTTATTTAGCACAATGGAATTATACCAAAGCACATAAAAATGTTTCAGGTTATTTGGAAATATATTCTATACAAGTTATGAATATAGTTCCAAATGCAAATAAAGTAATGATTTAAATTCAGTGCTCAAAATATTCCTCAAAAATGTTCATTATTTTTGGTTTGGTGCAAAACCCTTGCCAAAATATAACCAACATTATTTAAGGCCATTTTGAAAACATTGAATGCATTTTCCAGGGTTCTTTGCCCCTCTTTTATTTAAGTTTTTGAGGCTCCCAAAATTCCTCAGTTCAAGTTTCAGAAATTTAAATATGATGCCTGGATGAAGATGCAACTATTTACAAACAATATTCTAGGGCTGTGACATGTTTTCTCTCAATGAGAAGGGTGAACTAGATGCTATCTCGCAAATTCCAGTCATTTGCGAATATCAAGACGTCTTTCCAGAAGAGCTTCCAGGAATGCCTCCGCACCGGCCAGTTGAATTCGTCATTGATCTTGAGCCTGGCACGGAACCTGTGTGCAAGCGTCTGTACAAGCTCGGACCTGAAGAGTTGAAGGAGCTGAAGAAGCAACTCAATATTCAAGAGAGAATGGGTCTTATCTGGCCTAGTTCTTCTCCGTGGGGTTGTGGTGTTCTTTTTGTGAAGAAGAAGGATGGAACGGACCGACTTTGTGTTGATTACCGTCCATTGAACAAGAAGACCATCAAGAACAAATATCCACTTCCCAACATCAATGAGCTGTTCGAACAACTCAAAGGTGCCCAAGTATTCTCCAAGCTTGATCTCCGTATGGGTTATCATCAGATTCGAATCTGTGAGCAAGATATTCCCAAGACGGCTTTCAGGACAAGCTATGGTTCATATGAATACACAGTCATGTCTTTTGGCCTCGTCAACGCTCCTCCGACGTTCTCTTGCATGATGAACTTCATCTTCAATGCCTACACCAATGACTTCGTTTTGGTCTATCTCGACGACATTCTGGTTTTCTCGAAGAACAAGGAAGATCATGCCAAGCACTTGTGTTTGGTACTCGATAAGCTGAGGGAACACCAGTTCTACGCCAAGTTCTCCAAGTGCGAATTTCGGCTCGATGAGGTTCTTTATCTTAGTCATATCATCTCTGCCAAGGGCATTGCGGTGAATCCTGAGAAGGTGTCTGCAATTGTGAATTGGGAACCTCCTCAGAACGTGCAGCAACTCCATAGCTTCCTCGGTCTCGCAAGCTACTACCGAAGACTCGTTGAAAACTTTTCTAAGATCGCGAAGCCTCTCTCAAATCTTCTCCAGAAGCACGTCAAGTACGTTTGGTCTTCGGAGTGTGACATTGCTTTCAACACTTTGATAGAGAAATTGATCACTGCTCCAGTTCTGACTCCGCCTGATGAATCCAAGCCGTACGAGGTCTTTTGTGATGCCTCTCTCCAAGGTCTTGGCGCAGTGTTGATGCAAGAGAAGAAAGTTGTTGCTTATACCTCTCGCCAATTGAAGCCCAATGAAAAGAACTACCCCACTCATGATCTTGAGTTGGCGGCAGTTGTGCATGCTCTTTTGACTTGGAGACATCTCTTATTGGGAAGAAAAGTGGACATCTTCACTGACCACAAGAGTCTCAAGTACATCTTCACTCAGCCTAATCTCAACCTCAGGCAAACTCGATGGGTCAAAATGATTTAAGAGTATAATCCGAGTATCGAGTATACTCCAGGCAAGGCCAATGTGATTGCCGACGCATTGAGCAGAAAGGCTTATTGCAACAGTCTGATTCTCAAGCCTTATCAACCTGAGCTTTGTGAAGCTTTCCGCAAACTTAATCTGCAAGTTGTTCCTCAAGGTTTCCTCGCCAACCTTCAAGTCTCTCCTACCTTAGAGGACCAGATTCGCCAAGCCCAGCTTCTTGATTCTATGGTGAAAAAGGTGAAGATTGGGATTGCCAAGAGTCAACCCAAGTACAAGTGCTACCGCCTTGATGACAAGGATACTCTCTTCTTCAAGGATCGTATTGTTGTGCCCAAAGGTGACCTCCGTAAAGTGATCATGAACGAGGCTCACAATTCTCTCCTATCCATCCACCCTGGGAGCACGAAGATGTATCAGGACCTCAAGCAGGCTTATTGGTGGACTCGAATGAAGCGCGAGATTGCTCAATTCGTGAATGAGTGTGATGTCTGCAGAAGAGTGAAGGCAGAACATCAAAGGCCAGCGGGTCTCCTCCAACCTCTTGCCATTCTAGAATGGAAGTTTGACCACATTGAGATGGACTTCGTTACTGGGTTTCCAAAGTCCAAACGTGGCAATGATGCAATATTCGTTGTCATCGACAAACTCACCAAAGTGGATCACTTTCTGCCTATCAAAGAGTCAATCACTGCAGCTCAATTGGCGGAACTCTATACCTCTCGAATTGTCTATCTGGGTATTCCTCAAGTGATCTCTTTAGACCGTGGAAGCATCTTTACCTCCAAGTTTTGGGATTCTTTTCAGAAGGCCATGGGCACCAACATCCGCTTCAGCACAACTTTCCATCCTCAAACTAGCGGTCAAGTCGAGCGTGTCAATCAGATTCTTGAAGATTTGCTCAGGGCTTGTGTGATATCCTTCGGCATGAAGTGGGAGGATTGTCTGCCATATGCTGAATTCTCCTACAACAACAGTTTTCAAGCAAGTTCGGGCAAGGCCCCATTTGAAATTCTGTATGGCAGGAAGTGCCGTACCCCTCTCAACTGGTCCAACACCGATGAACGTCACCTTCTCAGTAATGACTTAATCACAGAGGCAGAGGAAATGTGCAAAGTCATTCAAGATAACCTCAAAGCAGCCCAATCCCGTCAGAAGAGCTACTATGATAGTAAGCCCCGTGATTTGGCTTTTGAGATCGGAGATCATGTTTGCCTCCTCGTCTCTCCAATGAAAGGTACTCGTCGCTTCGGTATCAAAGGGAAGCTTGCCCCTTGATACGTGGGACCTTTCAAGATTGTCAGCAAGAGAGGTGATCTCTCCTATCAACTCGAGCTTCCTTCAAACTTTGCAAATGTTCATGACATGTTCCATGTCTCTCAGCTCCGAAAGTGCTTCAAGACTCCTGACCGCATCGTAAACTTCGAGGACATTGAGCTCCAAGAAGATCTCTGTTACCATGAGCACCCCGTTGCTATTCTCGAAGAGGCTGAACGCAAGACTCACAACAAGTCAATCAAATTCCTCAAGGTCAAGTGGTCACACCATACCGACTGTGAAGCTACCTGGGAACGCGAGGGTCACCTCCATTCTGAGTACCCGGCGTTCTTTCAGTCCTAGATCTCAGGATGAGATCCTTTCGTGGTGGTGGAGTTTTGTAACACCCCGGATGTGATTTACCCAATATGTAATCCAACTCTTGCCGTTTCTGGCCTTAAGTTATTTTATTTTCTCGGGTTCGTGTTTTTGTCTCCGTGTGTTGTTGTCGTTGTCATTCATCTCATATCATGTCATCATGTGCATTGCATTTGCATACGTGTTCATCTCATGCATCCGAGCTTTTTCCCCGTTGTCCATTTTGCATTCCGGCGCTTCGTTCTCCTCCGGTGGTCATTTCTACCTTTCTTTCATGTGTGGGGATTAAACATTTCCGGATTGGACCGAGACTTTCCAAGCGGCCTTGGTTTACTACTGGTAGACCGCCTGTCAAGTTTCGTACCATTTGGACTTCGTTTGATACTCCAATGGTTAACCGAGGGACTGAAAAGGCCTCGTGTGTATTGCAGCCCAACACCCCTCCAAGTTGGCCCAAAACCCACCAAAACCCTCTCCATCATCTAGAGCGTTCGATCACGATCGCGTGGCCGAAAACCGCACCTCATTTGGACACTCCTAGCTCCCTCTACCTCTATATAAAGAACCCCCCGAAAATCTTCTTCTCCTTCTCCCCCGAAACCCTAAAATCGCCCCGCCGCCGACGGACATGTCCGCCGCCTAATTCGGACACATCGCCGCCGCCGCTCACAGCCAACCGGGGGCCGCCACCCACAGCCACGCCGGCCCGCGCGGCCCGCTGCAAGCCCCCGCGGCCTAGAGGAGCCGCCGCCGTCCGCGCCCTTCTCCTTCCCCGGCGCCGACGAGCCGCCGCCGCCTTTCCGCCTCGGCCGCTGTCCGCCGCAGGCCGCCGTCCGCCCCACGCCGGCGTGCGCCTCCTCGCCGCGCTGCCCTCGTCGCCGGCAGGTGCACCGGCGACCGAATCCGGTGCCGCGCCGCCCCTCTCCCTCGACACCGTCCTCGTCGTCCACTCCGGCCGACAAACTCCGGCGAACTCAAACCGGCCAACCTCGTAAAGTGCACCACAATCCAGATCTGGCAGTTACAGTAAACCCTAACCGCGAGGTGGTGAATTTCTACTAAGTCCTCAAATTCTTAGATCCATATGCCCTTGTTCTTCATGCTATAACTCCTCATCCATAAATCCGTTTCGCGCATATAGCATATCAAAATGTTCGCCTCAAAGAGCACATCATTTCATCTCATTGCATCATTTTCATTTGAGTTCATCTTGATGCCCGAAATGCTGTTAGAAGAGTGCTATTTGAGATAATTGTCAGATCTGTTGCTCCAATTAGATATTTGTCATTTTTGCCTTAATTATTGTGTGCATGATATGCCCATGAGCTCTACATATTTTTTGTTAAGGGTTTTGCCATCTTTCCAGAGGTGCAACCCATGTATTTTTCTGATGTGTGTGGTGACTAGCACGAGCTTGCAAAGTGAGGCATTTGTTAATGCTGATTTCAGGGACTTAGCATTTCCACTAAGTCCTTGAGCTGGTTATCTCATATGGCCATATGTTCATGTTGTTTCCTAGTGATCCGTGCCTCTTTTGAGGATGATCAGTAAGGATGTTTTGTTAATCTTGTAGTGATCTATCCATCCATGTCTTTGTCTGCAATTATGGAGTACCCTAGCTTGAGTCAATCGAGCTCTACTTTTGTCATTTCGTGAATCTGGGCAGATTGTCTACTTGTTAGCGATTTTGCCGATGATGTTGTAGTTGATCCGTGCATGCTATGGTATTGTTCCTGCCATGTCTAGCTTGTATTTTGTGTATTGTTGATGGGTGTATGCTTAGATTGTTATGAATTGCTCTATAGTGAGTGCATCGAGCCCGTAAACATGCCTACTTGATATCTGTTTTCAGCATGCTCCAGTTTTCACTAAGTCTGAAAACTGATTATGTTTTTGCCATGTTCACATGCTTGCAATTGTATTTCCTGATCCCTTTTGGCTCAAGGTCACTAAGGGACTTTTATTAAGCTCTTTGAGTAGCTCCATGCCATGCTTTACTTTGCCATGTTCAGATCCTGTAGCATATTGTTTTCATGCTCCGAAGGGTGCTATCTGATCTGAAATTCCAGACAAGTGTTATTTTCACTAAGTCTGAAATCTGTTTGTCAAATGCATTTTTGCCATGCTTGTTTGAGCCTGTTAGTGGATGAATTATCCGTAGCTCAGTGCGAGACTTTTGTTAAGCTTCACGAATGCATCCCTGCCATCTATTTTTATGCCATGATTGAGTGCTCTAGCATGTTCATCTTGTTGCATTTAGATGGCTACTTGCTGTAAACCGCAGACCGGTGTCATATTTGATTTGCTTGCCATTTCCAAAGAATAACTCCGATTCCGGCGTTCTTTATATCGTTTTCAAGCGATTTCATCTCATCTTTCCAGTGGCACACTTGGATTTCCAAGTCGAGGCCAGGTTCATGCATCCCTTGTAAAATCTTGCATATGCATCCCGCATCGCATCCCGCATAGCATACTATCCTTGCATCATATTGTTTGAGCTTTGCACGTGGTTGATTGTGTCCTTGTTGCTTGTTTTTCTTGTTTGGGTAGAGCCGGGAGATGAGTTCTCTAACGAGGAGCCTGTTGAGTTTGCTTTCAAGGATCCAGTCAACTCTGACAACTTTGCAGGCAAGATGGTCGTACCCTCGAAATCACTACTATCTTTGCTTTGCTAGATGCTCGCTCTTTTGCTATGCCTATGCTACGATGCCTACCACTTTCTTATCATGACTCCCAAATTTCCATGTCAAACCTCTAACCCACCATGTCCTAGCAAACCGTTGATTGGCTATGTTATCGCTTTGCTCAGCCCCTCTTATAGCGTTGCTAGTTGCAGGTGAAGATTGGAGACCGTTCCTTGTTGGAACATTATTTACTTGTTGGGATATCATTATATTGCCATGTTGTCTTAATGCATCTATATACTTGGTAAAGGGTGGAAGGCTCGGCCTCTCGCCTAGTGTTTTGTTCCACTGTTGCCGCCCTAGTTTCCGTCATATCGGTGTTCTGTTCCCAGATTTTGCGTTCCTTACGCGGTTGGGTTATAATGGGAACCCCTTGATAGTTCGCCTTGATTAAATCTTTTCCAGCAATGCCCAACATTGGTTTTACCATTTTCCACCTAGCCTCTTTTTCCCTTTTGTTTCCGGAGCCCGAGGGTCATCTTATTTTAAACCCCCCCGGGGCCAGTGCTCCTCTGAGTGTTGGTCCACCTCGTCAGCCGCCGGTGGCCACCAGGGGCAACTCTGGGCTGGCCTACCGGAAGTTTGGACAATCTAAGTGTGCCTTGAGAACGAGATATGTGCATCTCCTATCGGGATTTGTCGGCACATTCAGGCGGTGTTGCTGGATTTGTTTTAACCTGTCGAAGTGTCTTGAAGAACCGGGATACCGAGTCTGATCGGAACATCTCGGGAGGAGGCCTATTCCTTCGTTGACCGTGAGAGCTTGTCATGGGCTAAGTTGGGACTCCCCTGCAGGGATTTGAACTTTTGAAAGCCGTGCACGCGGTTATGGGTAGATGGGAATTTGTTAATGTCCGGTTGTATATAACTTGAGCCTTAACTTAATTAAAATGAATCAACCGTGTGAGTTACCGTGATGGTCTCTTCTCGGCGGAGTCCGGGAAGTGAACACGGTGTTGGAGTAATGCTTGCCGCAGGATGCCCTCTAGTTACTCGTTCGCGCTTTGCCTCCTCTTCTCGCTCTCTTTTGCAAATAGCATAGCCACCATATATGCTAGTCGCTTGCTGCAGCTCCACATATATTTACCTTGCCTTTCCTATTAAGCTTAAATAGTCTTGATCGTGAGGGTGTGAGATTGCTGTGTCCCTGTGGCTCACAGATTACTTCCAAACCAGATGCAGGGCCTGATGATTCCGCTCCAGGTGACGCGCTTGAGCTCAAGTGGGAGTTCGACGAGGACTCTCAACGATACTACGTGTCTTTCCCTGATGATCAGTAGTGGTGCCCTGTTGGGGGTGATCGGGACCGTGTCGCTTGTTGGGTTATCTTTTATTTTGGCGCCGTAGTCGGGCCATGAGTGTTTGGAGATGTAATGTTATTTATGTACTTTGATTGACGTGGCGAGTGTAAGCCAACTATGTTATCTCCCCTTTTATTATCTATATTACATGGGATGTTGTGAAGATTGCCTAACTTGCGACATTGCTTTCAATGCGGTTATGCCTCTAAGTCGTGCCTCGACACGTGGGAGATATAGCCGCATCGAGGGCGTTACACGGCCATCGGGAAGGCTTCAAATTTTCGTCATTTGGGCTCTCTGATGGAGATGCCAGATGGATGGAGGGGTCTGGATGCTAGAGTGTGAAGGATGTCCTGATCTTGATGGTTGTCCGACCATTGTAGCACTCGCTGGATCGGTCCTTGGGCCGGCTGGCGTTCCAGGCAGCTATAGATTCCTGGTAGCTCTTCCAGTAGCTCCTTGTACTTGGTGTTCTCGCCACCTTGCCCGTTTTGATGTAGTTGCTCCGAGGCTTTACTCTAAGTACCTGATCACACATAGGGTCTCCGCTTGAGGTAGTAGCCATGTCTCACATGTGGAATGTGTTAGTTCGGAGAGGAGCGAGTTGACCTTAGTTTCGATAGCCCTTGCTTAAGCTCTAGTCATTGGTCCATTTGTTGTCGTAGTATACGAAGGTAAGTCCATGGGGATGATCATAGGATGCTTTGCATCATCTCCCCACCCCCTTGGAAAAGATCCGACCTCGGATCGAAAGCCTCATCACCATGGCAGGGAGAGAGATCCTTGATATTGAAGATGTCGCTCACGGAATTTGTCTCTTGGGATGTCGATCTTGTAAGGGTTGTTGTTGTAGCGTTCGAGCACCTTGAAGGGTCCGTCGGCTCGCGGTACTAACTTGTACTTGTGTTCATTGGGGAAGTTTTCCTTGCGAAGGTGTAGCCACAATACATCTCCAATGTTCAATATCATGGATTGCTTATTGAAGTAGATATTGGTCACGACTCGGTGTACTTGGCGCCCGATTGCTTGTCGTGTATCTTCATGCACCTTCTTGAGATAGCCCGCTCACGCGCCTACATCCATGTTGATGTGCTCTTGTAGTGGTAGTGGAAGAATGTCTAATGGGGACAATGGATTGAACCCATAGATGACCTCGAAGGGGGACTTGACGGTAGTCAAATGTCTTGCTCGGTTGTAGGCATGCTCGGCAATGGGTAAGCACTCGTCCCACTCCTTGATGTTCTTGTTGATCAACACGCAGAGGAGAGTAGATAGAGTCTGGTTCGTGACCTCCGTTTGGCCATCGGTTTGCAGATGGTAGGCCGAAGAGAATAAGAGCTTGATTTCGGGCTTGGCGCAAAGCATCTTCCAGAAATATCTTAGGAACTTGACATTGTAGTCCGAGAAAATAGTCTTTGGCACTCCATGTAGATGCAAGATTTATTACAAAAGAGATTGGCAACATGTTAAGCATCATCTATCTTGTTACATGGCATAAAGTTTGCCATATTAGAGAAACAGTCCACAACAACAAACATGGAATCTTTGCCATTTCTAGTTCTAGGAAAACCAAGCACAAAGTCCATACTAATATCTTCACATCGGTGATTTGGAATAGGAAGCGGCATATAAAGACCATGGGACTGAGCTTTAGACTTAGCTTTACGACATGTAGAGCATCGATTGGTGTAGCAGGAGACGTCGTGAAACATCTTGGACCAAAAGTAGATCTTGGAGAAGGTAGCGAAGGTTTTGTCGCATCCAATGTGTCCCATAAGTCCTCCTCCACGAGTCTCTTCCAAAAGTAACAAGCAAAGAGAAGCCTCGGTTATACAAAGTTTGTTACCTCTCATTAGATAATCATCCTTAATGTAATAGCATTCCCAAGATGTATGCGTCAAGCATTTGGCATAAGGAATAGCCAAAGTAGGATCATGCGCATACATGTCTTTTATGTGCTCAAATCAAATGCCATTCAATTCTAGTTGAGTTACAAGCATGCATTTGAGGGAAATAGCATCCAGCAAACCATTTCCCTTACCTTTGATGTACTTGATGAAATAAGAAAAAGACTCTATGAATTCACTCCAGTTGGCATGTCGCTTATTTAGCTTGGTTTGACCCTTATGGTACTTCAGAGTTTCATGGTCGGTATGGATGACAAATTCATGAGGACGGAGATAATGCTCCCACACATGCAATACTCGAACCAAAGCACACTACTCTTTGTCATAGATGGAATATTTTAGTTGTGCTCTGGAAAGTTCCTCACTAAAGTAAGCAATTGGACGCTTCTCTTGCATTAACACACTTCCTATGCCATTAATGCTAGTGTCGCAATGGACCTCCAAAGTTTTATCAAAGTTGGGTAGTGCAAGCAAAGAAGCATGTGTAAGCAAATTATTAAGCTCATGAAATGTGGTATCCTTGGATGGTCCCCAAACAAATGGTGCATTCTTCCTACTCAAGGCATGCAAAGGTGATGCAGTAGTGCTAAAATCCTTAACGAATCTATGATAGAAACCGACTAAGCCAAGGAAACTACACATTTGTTGCAAGTTGGTTGGTTGTGGCCAATTTTTATTAGCATCAATTTCAGATCCATCTACATGAACACACTTAGAGGACACAACAAAACCCAAGAAAACTAACTTGTCGACACCAAATGTGCATTTCTCCATATTAGCATAAAGTCGCTCTTTCCTAAGAGTTTGCAAAATGGCTCTAAGATGGGTGACATGATCTTCTAGAGATGCGCTAAAGACAAGTATGTTGTCAAAGTAGACCACACCAAATATGCCAATGTAGGGGTGAAGAATAATCGATCACACACATGAAAGTACAAGGTGCTTCGGATAAGCCCATAGGCATAACTAGCCATCTATTCAAGCCAAATTTTGTTTTCAAGAAGTTTTGCATTCATCACCTTATTGGATGCGAATTTGATAATAGCCACCTTTAAGATCAATTTTGTAGAAAATTGTGGATCCGCTAAGCTCATCTAGCATATCGTCAAGGCATGGAATGGGATGCCTATAGAAAATGGTGATAGCATTTATGGGACGGCAATGGGAACACATGCGAAATTGCCATCTTACTTAGGCACAAGAATGATCGGAATGGCACAAGGACTTAAGCTTTCATGTACATGCCCATTGTTAATGAGGTGTCGTACTTGCCTTTGTATTTCCTTGGTTTCTTCAGGGTTGACATAGTAGGGTTCCTTGTTTGGTAATGGTGCACCGGGGATGAGGTCGATTCGATGTTCCATGTCGCATAGCGAAGGAAGTTCCGGAGGTAGCTCATCACGGAATACATCCGCGAATTCCTACAATAGATTAGACAACACTAAAGGTAGATGGTGAGAGGTGTTAGTCCTTGCCTCTTCGTCTTTGCACACTAGGACATAATGAATAACAATAGATGGGTTCTCACACACTTCTCTCATCTCTCTTTTGGTAGCTAGAAGCACTAGTTTTTTCTTCTCACTCATCGTGGGGTCACTCGATTTGGGCTTGTGGCTCTCACTCTCTTTTTGGTTGCTCACTTTCTCATTATTCTCTTCATGATGGGTGGTTGCATGCTTGTCGGCGATCATTTGACTTGGTGACATAGGTCGTAGCATGTACTCCTTTCACTTCATCTTAAAGCTATAGTGATTGGTTCGCCCATTGTGGATGACGCCATAGTAGAATTGAGAAGGTTGTTCAGGCAAGAGATGGCAACCGGACATGGTAAGCACATCACACTCCAAGATGTCTTCGTATGCTCCAATCTTGAAGGAGACTTGAACGGTGTGCTCCACTTGAATGGTGCCGGAGTCGCTAAGCCATTGGACCTTGCTGGGATAAGGATGCTTCATATTGATCAATTGTAGTTTGGAACATAGCTCTTCACCTGCCAAATTGTGGCAACTTCCTCCGTCAATGATGACCTTCATGGAACGTCCATTGATGCCCGCTTTGGTGTGGAAGATGTGGCAACGTTGGTCTTCGTCTTGTTGGTGTTGAAGTGTCTTGGAGACAATGAGAGTGGGGCTTAAATCATTGTCACAAAAGACATGGTCATTTTCATCTTCATTCACGCGTCGGTGCAATGCCAGGTGCTCAAGCTCTTTCAGATCTTCCTCGCTCATCGAGTCATAGGTGTCGTCATCGTTGGCCATCGTTGTGCACCGAGTGGGGAACTCAAATGTCTTGTGGCCTCGGCCTTGACATGTGAAGCATTTGATAGAACTCATCTTGACGGTCTCATGTGGTGGAGTTGTCGATTATGAACCTCTCGTCTTGAAGTTACTTGTAGTAGGCGGACGACGTGAAGGTATCGAAGTCTTCTTGTAACTTGACTTGTCGATGTTGCATAGTGTAGGTTTAGTTGAGGTAGAAGGCCTTGTAGTTGTTGAAGCTTGAGTGTATGACCCATATGTCTTGGACGAGTACTTGGCGTATTTGTAATCATCTTGCACTTGTCGCTCCGACTTGGTAGCTTGGTGCACTAGCTCAAGAAGGTTCATGTACAGTTGGAAATCCGCAATCTTCTTGATAGGATGGTTGATTCCATTCAAAAATCATGCCATGGTTTGCTCCTCATCTTTCGTGACATTTGCTCGAATTATGGTGATCTCCATTTCCTTGTACTACACTTCAATGGACTTGGTGCCTTGCTTGAGGAGTTGCAAATTCTTGAAGAGGTCGCGGCTATAGTACGTGGGTACAAAGCACACTCGCATGACATCCTTCATTTCATTCCATGTTGTGATGGGTGGGTCACCTCTTTCTTGTCGATGCTCAATGGCTTGCTCCCACCAAATGAAGACATAGTCTTGGAACTCAAGAGATGTCATGGCAATTTTCATCTCTTCTTCCTCATTGTTTATGCGAAAGATCTTGTGAACCTTCAATGCCCATGAAAAGTAGTCTTCGGGTTCGGTACCACCAAAGAACTTAGGCATGTTGAACTTGAGCTTGCTGTAGCGTTGCTCTTCATTGTGTTGTGGGCGATGGTGGTGACGCTATTAGTGTGGAGGATGGTCTTAAAGCACTTTCCTCTCATGCTCAACTTGATTAGCTTGCCGTGGAGGTTCTGGAATTCTTGCATGGTTCCTCAATTCTTGGATTCCCTCAAGGTGTGCGGCTTGTTCTTATCACTCGCGTCGAAGGGCCTCTTCTTGTAGACGTACTTGGCGGTGCGCTCATTGACAACTTTTGTTGCTTCGCGTAGAGTGTGTTGGGCTTCAAGGGCTTGTTCCTCCCGACATTGTTGTTCTTTCTATAGGGCGTCGCCATCTTGTTGTTCTTGTTGATCTTGGCGTATTGGAGCTTGCTCTTGAACTGGAGGATCATTAGCTTGTCTCTGTAGTCATTCACATTTCCGTAGACGGCCTTGTAAACCATTGCCATGAAATGGGTTTTGTGGAGCTTGATGATCTTCATGGTCTTGGCGATGTTGTGAACGAGCTCGAGGTGCACTTGCATTTGAGGACGTGTCCAAAGAGTGTCGACTTGAATGACAAACTTGTAGAAGAGAGATTGGCCATCAAGTATCGTATGTCTTCCTTGAGAGATGCCATCGATGTGTCGAAGTAGTCTCTTGTGAAATTCTTGGATTTTCACAAGTTGATAGCGAGTATGTCGATGCGTTCGCCCAATGCTCCTTGTGCCTGATGCAAAGCTCTTTGCGCGCTGAAGAGGTGGTTCTTGGTGACATAGTTATTCGGGTCCTCTTCTTGTTCGATGAAAAGCGGGTTGGTGGAAGTAGTTGGCCTATCCATCATGTCAAGTAAATATGTGAGTGGAAGAATGGAAAGAACAAGACCAAATGCACCTTATCTGATGTTGAAAATGGACCAATGATCACTCAATAGTGTAACAAGGAAATAACACAATTGGTTCCAGATCTTGTCGGTTCTCACACCTACACAAATAAAGTTGTTGGACTAGCTTGGTGAGGATGGTGGCACACGATTTATGCAATTCTCAGCAAGATGCAAATAATGTTGGAAAAGATTCACAAATTCGCAAGTGCAACAAGTAGACTGAAGCAATATGTGGCACATGCAAACACACGCATAGATAGATAAATGGGGTCATGCAACCAAGGAACAAGCTCAAAATGTGGAATCCGCGGAAAATGCTCTTGTTGCGCAACACTATAGAGATGCTTGCACGATTGCATAATAGGCGAAGACGAGACTTGTGCATGACCTACAAAGCAAAAATGCAATGACTTCTATCCAAAGTATGTGATATATGTATGATGTTCTGGTGATCTGATCCAGGATGATCGAGTATCACAATCTTAACTGTAATGTAGTATGATGCTATGGCTATTGCTTACAAGGTCTTTGCCTATCCTTATGTTTTGTTTAAAAGCCTTTTGGCACTTTCTCTTTTGATATCTTTTTGTTGGCCACTTATGCAAAATTTCATGAACCAAGATAGCAATTGTGTATATGCGGGAACAACTTTGTGACACAAGAGAGGATATGTATATAGCAAGATGAGGTGTGTATGCAATGGGAAGAATGATCATTAATGTGCACAAGTAACATTGCCGGCAAAACTCAAAGGCTATTCTCGGTAGGAAAGTAACGCCAAATTGGCTCAGGGTTAACAATGCAATGGAAAGGAATAATATTCAATGGATATTGTCTAGGTTACCATCCATTCTTTCGGTTAGGGTGTCAAAATGGTGAAGTGGTCATTGTCGATGTCGAGTTCGAGGTGAAGATGAGCGATGGTGATGTCGATGTCGAATCGTTGCTAGTTAGCCGAAACACCCTAGGAAAGGGGGAACCACAACTCAAAATCTCAAAGTAAATGTCAAATGGTGGTAGTGGAAGATGATGAATGGTAGGTTATGTCAACGAGGTTGCAGAAATGGTCGGGGTATAGGATTGTGCGGGTGCAGGTGCGGAAGAGGAATGTGGCAGAGAACTGTAGAAAATGTTGTTTCGTCAGGTTCGGTCGGACGATCGAAGGTTGTCGGACGTCTGGGGGTCGGATGACCAGAGATGGCCATACGTCCGGAGCCTAGGCGATTTCGGGCTGCGGGATTAACTCTAGGGTTCATGGAGAATAAGAAAACATTGGTCAAAATTGGATGAATTTTGTGGACGGAAATGATTGGAAGGATGGGGACAAGCTAGATCTACCAGAAACACAGCAAAGCTGTGGATCAAATCCAGTAAAACATCATCAAACCAACAAATCACAAAAAAACTGGGGCTATTTTGTGGGGATTTTCAAATTTTGGGACAAAATCAAGCAAAAAGGCTAGAAAACGGTGGGGAGACTCCAAAACCGTGATCAACTTGGCTCATGATACCAAGATGATGTAGGGTGGAACCCTAGGGGGCCATCTTTCATGATTTAGAGGGGGATTTCCAAAGAAAACGAAGAACACGATGAAGACATGAGCAGAAAAAAGAGAGGAAACACTCAAATCAACGAGATATGATTACACATGTGCTAGATCAAAGTACACAAAGAGTTACACGATCAAAATTCAACAAATGGGTATACAAAGGAATTAGTTCATCTCCAAGGAGTGTGCCTTGATTCCACTAGGGGATCTTCCCACAAGGGGGTCTTGAATTCACTTGGGGGATCTTCTCCAAGGAGGCCTTGGTCTCAAATGGAATAGGGGTACAAGTGGATGAGCAAAGCTCTGTCTCCTAAATGAGCTATCACAATGCTAACCCTAAAATGGTGGAGGTGGAGGAGTATATATAGTCCAGAGTGGTGAAGGGGTACATCGGCCTCAGCCCCAGTCACTTTGCGCCGACAAGCGTCGGACATCCGGGGGGTTACGGTCGTCCGGAAGCTCGGGAGGGTCCGGACGTCCGTAGTCATCTGGTCTTCCGGAAATTTGGGCTCGGGTGCGGCGCAGTCGGATCTCCGGCGCGGGTCGGAAGTCCGGTTGACGGTCATCTGGATGCCTTCGGATTTCTGTCATTTGGGCTCTGTGATGGAGATGCCAGATGGCCGGTGGGGTCCAGATGATGAAGCGTGTCGGATATCTGGATCTTGACGGTGATCCGGCCGTTGTAGCACTCGCTGGCTAGGTCCTTGGGATGGTTGGCATTCTAGGCGTCGAATTCTAGGCTTTGTCTGGTCGTCTACTACCTCTTGATAATGTGTTGGTTTTCCCATGAAGAGTAAAGGGTGATGTAGGAAAGTAGCATAAGTATTTTAGTCAGTTTTTGAGAACAAAGGTATCAATCCAGTAGGAGACTACACGCAAGTCGCCTAGTACCTGCAGAAACAAATAAGAACCTTGCAACCAACGCGATAAAGGGGTTGTCAATCCCTTCACGGCCACTTGCAAAAGTGAGATCTAATAAAGATAATAAGATAAATATTTTTGGTATTTTTGTTGTATATATTGGAAAGAAAAGATTGCAATATAAATAGTAAACTAGAATTGTAGATCGGAAACATATATGATGTAAAGTAGACCCGGGGGCCATAGGTTTCACTACTGTCTTCTCTCAAGATAGCATAAATTATGGTGGGTGAACAAATTACTGCCGAGCAATTGATAGAAAAGCGCATAGTTATGAGAATATCTAGGCATGATCATAAACATTGGCATCACGTCCGTGTCAAGTAGACCGAAACGATTCCTCATCTACTACTATTACTCCACACATCGACCGCTATCCAGCATGCATCTAGAGTATTAAGTTCATAAGAATAGAGTAACACATTGGGAAAGATGACATGATGTAGAGGGATAAACTCCAGCAATATGATATAAACCCCATCTTTTTATCCTCGATGGCAACAATACAATACGTGTCGGTTCCCTTTCTGTCACTGGGATCGAGCACCGCAAGATTGAACACAAAGCTAAGCACTTCTCCCATTGCAAGAAAGATCAATCTAGTAGGCCAAACCAAACTTATAATTCGAAGAGACTTGCAAACATATCAAAAATCATGCATGTAAGAATTCAGAGAAGAATCAAATATTGTTCATAGATAAACATGATCATAAACCCACAATTTATCGTATCTCGGCAAACACACCGCAAAAAGTATTACATCGAATAGATCTCCAAGAACATCAAGGAGAACTTTGTATTGAGAACCAAATAGAGAGAAGAAGCCATGTAGATAATAACTATGGACCCGAAGGTCTGTGGTAAACTACTCACACATCATCGGAGAGGCTATGGTGTTGATGTAGAAGCCCTCCGTGATCAAATCCCCCTCCAGCAGATCGCCGAAAAAGGTCCCCAGATGGGATCTCACGGGTACAGAAGGTTGCGGCAGTGGAAAAGTGGTTTCATGGGTCTCCTGCATGTTTTCATGGTATAAGAGTATATATAGGTGAAAGAAGTAGGTCGGTGGAGCTCTGTGGGGCCCACGAGGGTGGGGCGCGCCACCCTACCTCGTGGCCGCCTCGCTACTTTCTTGACCTCCACTCCAAGTCTCCTAGATTGCGTTTGTTCCAAAAAAGATCCTCGCGAAGGTTTTGTTCCGTTTGATATTCCTTTTCTGCAAAACACTGAAATAGGCAAAAAAACAACAATTTGCACTGGGCCTTCGGTTAATAGGTTAGTTCCAAAAATAATATTAAAGTGCATAATAAAGCCCATTAAACATCCAAAACAGATAATATAATAGCATGGAACAATAAAAAATTATAGATACGTTGGAGACGTATCATCATCCAGAGGCACTAGATTCCTGGCAGCTCTTCCACTAGATCCTTGTGCTTGGTGTTCTCGCCACCTTGCCCGTTGGATGTAGTTGCTCCATGGCTTTCTCTAAGTACTTGGTCATACATAGGGTCTCCACTTGAGGTAGTAGCCATGTGTTACATGTGGAATGTGTTAGTTCGGAGAGGAGCAAGTTCACCTTAGTTTCGATAACCCTTGCTCGAGCTCTAGTCATTGGTCCATGTGGTGTCGTAGGAGACGAAGGTAGGTCCACGGGGATGATCGTAGTGTGCTCCGCATTAGGAGGTAAGGAACTACCATCTAGCTCCGCACTTGATTCACCTTCTGTTTTGAGTAGGCTTGCGACACCACCACTTGCTATACTACCAGATATGTCGCAAGTTATTGATGATGTTGCTTTTGCTATGAATAATGCTACTACTATACTTAATGAAACTTTTCCGCTAGGTGAATTTCTTGATGAACAACTTGCTAAAGCTAAAGAACTTGAAACTGATGAAAATTATGATTCACCTATTAGGCCTAGCTCTCCTAGAATTGAAATGCCTAAGATACCTAAGGGTTATGTTATGGATGGGGAGATAGCTAGAGATTTTTTTTGCTTGTAATGATAGATATGATGTCAAGAAACTATTGAGTAAGTTGGAAAAAAACCAATGATGGATAGAATGAAATATGATCCTAAATTTTCAACTTCTCCAATATTTGTTACTAATATCGATTATGAATTATTTCTCGATCCTGAGTTAATTACTTTGGTTGAATCTGGTCCTTTCCATGGTTATGAAACTAAAACAATTGTGGCACATCGCTACTACTATATCCTTAAGTTGTTTCCTTTCTCAATGAACGTATCTATAATTTTTGATTGTTCCAAGTTGTTATATTATCATTTATAGCAACTTTATATCATTTTTTGGGACTTACCTATTGACATAGTGCCTAGTGCGGGTTGCTGTTTTTTTCTTGTTTTTACTTCGTAGAAAATCAACACCAAATGGAATCCAAAAGCAGCGGAACTTTTTGGAGAATTTTTCTGGGGAAGAAGACACAGGATGGGCCAAAGAAGTACCAGAGGGGTGCCACCAGGGGGGCACAACCCAGCTGGGCACGCCTGGGGGACCAAGCGCACCCTGGTGGGTTGTGCCCAACTCGGTGTCCTCCCGCACCGCCTCTTTGCACTATAAATACGCCAATATTCCAGAAACCCTAGGGGAGTCGACGAAAATCAATTCCAACTGCCGCAAGTTCCAGAAACCATAGATCCAATCTAGACACCATCACGGAGGGTTCATCATCCTCATTGGTTCCTCTCCGATGATGTGTGAGTAGTTCATTGTAGACCTACAGGTCCGTAGTAGCTAGATGGCTTCTCTCTCTTTTGATTCTCAATACAATGGTCTCTTGGAGATCTATTTGATGTAACTCTTTTTGCGGTGTGTTTGTTGGGATCCGATGAACTTTGAGTTTATGATAAGATCTATGTTTTTATCCTTGTAAGTTATCTGAGTCTTTTGATCTCTTATATGCATTATTACTTATAGCCTCGTATTTCCTCTTCGAATCTTTGGTTTAGTTAGGCCGACTAGATCGAATTTTCTTGCCATGGGAAGAGGTGCTTTGTGATCGGTTTGATCTTACGGTGCTTGATCCGAGTGACAGAAGGGCTAACGACATGTATGTATCGTTGCCATTAAGGATAACAAGATGGGATATATTTCTACATAAATAGATCTTGTCTATATCATGTCATCGTTCTTATTGCAGTACTCCGTTTCTCCATGAACTTAATACACTCGATGCATGCTGGATAGAGGTCGACGTGTGGAGTAACAGCAGTAGATATAGGCAGGAGTCGGTCTAGTAATCTTGGACATGATGCCTATATAATGATCATTGCCTAGATATCTTCATGATTATTTTAGGTTCTATCAATTGCCCAACAGTAATTTGTTTACCCGTCGTATGCTAGTTTTCACGAGAGAAGCCACTAGTGAAATCTACAGCCCCAGGTCTCTTCATTATCATATTTGCCTTCAAGATCTATTTTTATTTTCTTTTATTTTCATATATATTAATATAAAAATACACTAATACCTTGCTTCAATTTATTGTAATTTATTTTATCTCACGTTCCTGCGAGATCTATTTATCCAATCTACAACAAATTTTACCTATCTTTATACCCGGGAGGGATTGACAACCCCTCTTTATGTTGGGTTGCAAGTATTTGTTCTTTTTGTGCAGGTACCATTCATGTAGTGTTGCGTGGTTCTCCTAATAGTTCGATAACCTTGGTCTCATCACTTAGGGAAATACCTATTGTAGCTATGATGCATCATCCCTTCCTCTTTGGCGAAATACCAACGTAGTTCAAGCCGCATTAGGGTGATGCTAAGAAATGGTTTAGTACTCATGCTCCTGATATAGGATGAAGTCCTAGAGGGGGGTCTTTTCACACTTGGAGGGGGAAAAGGGCAAACTCACAAGAACACAAAGAGGAAATCACTCAAACAATTCCCCAATCACACATCCACTAGAATAGCAAAATAAGATCCACAAGTCACAAGCACAATCAAAGGAAAGATACAATGGCAAAGTTCTTCCCACTCCTAGGAGATGAGGTCTTGAAGATAGTCTTCTCCTAGAGGAGGTCTTGAAATCCACTAGGATTCTTCCCAAAGGGGTCTTGATTCTACAAACGGGAAGGTAGAAGGAGCAAAGCTCACAAATATCTCATCTCATACTTTGCTAACCCTAAGCATTGCCCTAGGTACAGTTTATATAGTCTTGGGGTCGAAAGAGATAAAGAGGGGCTCGGTTTGGGGATCTCAGTCGTCCATCCTGGGAGGCCCGTGCTCACGGGGGTCCCGTGGGCACGGTACAGGCCCGTGCGCACGGGGTGCTCCAGCGCCAACATCTTGGATAGCCCGTGGGCATGGGGTCTCGGGGGCCCGTGCGCACGGGGTCACCTGGGACTTCCAGTTTTGCTGGTGTTGCACTCCGTCTTGGTCTGCGTGGCCTTGGGGTGGTTCCTCTTCAACTTGGGGGGTGCTCCTAAGCCTCTTGGTGGTGTTCCTCTTCGTACCTAATGAGACATAGCATATCTTGGTGAGGTAGCAACAATGTTCCATTCGTATCGATATGCAAGCTAAGTAGGAAAGAGTTCACCTCGGTTTCCAAAGCACGTGTTCTTGCTCTTGTCATAGGTCCACGTGGGGCTTGATGTGTTGGTGTAGAGTCCATGGGGATGATGGAAGTATGCTCCGCATCATCTCCCCCCCTTGGGAGAGATCCGTCCATGGATCGTGATCTTCATCACCATGGTACTTGGCCAAGTCTATGACGTTGAATGTGTCGCTCACATTGTACTTGTCTCATGGGATGTCGACCTTGTAGGCATTGTCGTTGTAGCATGTGAGTACCTTGAATGGGCCATCGGCTCTTGGAAGTATCTTGGACTTGCGCTCCTTGGGAAAACGATCCTTGTGAAGATGTACCCAAATGTAACACCCCGTATGTAACTTTCCCAATTTGTACTCCAACTCTTGCCATTTCCGGCGTTAAGTTATTTTATTTTCTCGGGTTTGGGTCTTTGTCTCCGTGTGTTGTTATCGTTGTCATGCATCCCATATCATGTCATCATGTGCATTGCATTTGCATACGTGTTCATCTCATGCATTCGAGCATTTTCCCCGTTGTCTGTTTTGCATTCCGGCGCTTCGTTCTCCTCCGGTGGTCATTTCTAGCTTTCTTTCGTGTATGGGGATTAAACATTTCCGGATTGGACCGAGACTTGCCAAGCGGCCTTGGTTTACTACCGGTAGACCGCCTGTCAAGTTTTGTATCATTTGGACTTCGTTTGATACTCCAACGGTTAACCGAGGGACCGAAAAGGCCTCGTGTGTGTGCAGCCCAACACCCCTCCAGTTTGGCCCAAAACCCACCAAAACCTGCTCCATCATCTAGAGCGTTCGATCATGATCGCGTGGCCGAAAACCACACCTGATTTGGACTCTCCTAGCTCCCTCTACCTCTATTTGAAGACCCCTTCCCCGAAATCCGGATCTCCCTCTCCGAAACCCTAAAATTCCACCCGCCGCCGACGGACATTGTCCGCCCCACGCCGGACATCCACCGCCGCCAACCAGGAGCCGCCACATGGCGCCCCCGGACCACATCGCCGCCGCACCCCGCGCGGGCCCGCTCAGCCCGTCCCCGGCCCCCGGGCCCAGTGGCCGCCTCCCCGCGCCCGGTTCGCAGCGCCTCCCCGCTCTCCTTCGCCCGAGCCGGCGCCTCCTCGCCTCGCCCGCCTCGACGCCGGCGAACGCCACCGATGCCGCCCGGTCGCCGCTCCTCCCCGCCTCGCAACGCGCCACCGCTCAAGCCGCCGCCTCCGCCGCCGCCGCCGACGCCGCCGTCCGGCCACCGCCTCGCCTCCTCTCCGCCGCCCGGCCTCTTCCTCCCGCTCCGGCCGCCGCACCGGCCATCGACGCCGGCGAGCTCGGATCCAGCCTCGGGCCGCGTGCCACCGGAACCCTAGATCTCGGGGTTGTTTTTCCCTCTAAGTCCCTAAATTTTCAGTTCAAGTGCCCCTGTTCATAGCCTCGTAACTTTGCATCCGTACCTCCGATTCATGCATATAGCATATCAAAATGTTCATCTCAGAGAGTACATCATTTCATTCCATTGCATCATTTTCATTTTAGTTCATCTTGACGCCCGAAATGCTGTTAGAAGAGGGCTACTTGAGATAATTGTCAGATCTGTTAGTCCATTTAGCTTTTTGTCATTTTTGCCATGATTAATGTGTGCATGATATGCCCCTGAGTTCTACATATGTTTTGTTAAGGGTTTTGTCATCTTTCCAGAGGTGCAACCCATGTATTTTTGTGATGTGTGTGGTGACTAGTGCAAGCTTGCAAAGTGGTGCACTTGGTAATTCTGTTTTCAGGGACTTAGCAATTCCACTAAGTCCTTGAGCTATTTACTTCATATGGCCATATGTTGATGTTGTTTCCTAGTGATCCGTGCCTCGTTTGAGGATGATCAGTAAGGATGTTTTGTTAAGCTTGTAGTTCTCCATCCATCCATGTCTTTGTTTGGAATTATGGAGCACCCTAGCTTGAGTCAATCGAGCTCTACTTTTGCTACTTTGTGAATCTGGGCAGATTGTCAACTTGTTTGCAATTTTGCCGATGATGTTCTAGTTGATCCGTGCATGCTATGCTATTGTTATTGCCATGTATAGCTTACATTTTGTGCGTTCTTGATAGATGTTTGCTTAGCTTATCATGCCTTGCTCCATAGTGAATTCATCGAGCTCGTAAACATGCCTACTTGATATCTGTTTTCAGCATGCTCCAGTTTTCACTAAGTCTGAAAACTGATTATGTTTTTGCTATGTTGACATGCTTGCAATTGTATTTTCTGATCCCTTTTGGCTCAAGGTCACTAAGGGACTTTTATTAAGCTCTTTGAGTAGCTCCATTCCATGTTTTAATTTGCCATTTTCAGGTCCTGTAGCATATAGTTTTGTTGCTCCGAAGAGTGCTACCTGATCTGGAATTCCAGACAAGTGTTAATTTCACTAAGTCTGAGATCTGTTGTAATATGCATTTTTGCCATGCTTGTTTGAACCTGTTAATGGATGAATTAGCCGTAGCTCATTGCTAGACTTTTGTTATGCATCTTGTATGCATCCCTGCGATGTATTTTGTTGTCATGTTTGGGTGCTGTAGCATGTTCATCTCATTGCATTTACATGGCTACTTGCTGTAAATCGCAGACCGGTGTCATATTTGAATTGCTTGCCATTTCCAAACCGTAACTCCAATTCCGGTGTTTTTTATATCGTTTTCAAGCAATTTCATCTCATCTTTCCAGTGGCACACTTGGATTTCCAAGTTGAGGCCAGGTTCTTGCCTTTCCTGTCATATCTTGCATTTTGCATCCCGCATCGCATCCCGCATAGCATATCATCTTCGCACCATCTTGTTTGAGTCTTGCACGTGTTTGATTGTGTCCTTGTTGCTTGTTTGTCTTGTTTGGGTAGATCCGGGAGACGAGTTCACTATCGAGGAGCCCGTTGAGTTTGCTTTCGAGGATACAGTCAACTCTGACAAGTGTGCAGGCAAGATGATCATACCCTCGAAATCACTACTATCTTTGCTATGCTAGTTTGCTCGCTCTTTTGATATGCCAATGCTACGATGCCTACCACTTGCTTTCAAGCCTCTCAAATTGCCATGCCAAACCTCTAACCCACCATGTCCTAGCAAACCGTTGATTGGCTATGTTACCGCTTTGCTCAGCCCCTCTTATAGCGTTGCTAGTTGCAGGTGAAGATTGAAGGCCGTTCCTCGTTGGAACATTTATTCACTTGTTGGGATATCATTATATTGCCATGTTATCTTAATGCATCTATATACTTGGTATAGGGTGGAAGGCTCGGCCTCTCGCCTAGTGTTTTGTTCCACTCTTGCCGCCCTAGTTTCCGTCATATCGGTGTTATGTTCCCGGATTTTGCGTTCCTTACGCGGTTGGGTTATAATGGGAACCCCTTGATAGTTCGCCTTGATTAAAGCTTTTCCAGCAATGCCCAACATTGGTTTTACCATTTGCCACCTAGCCTCTTTTTCCCTTGGTTTTCCGGAGCCTGAGGGTCATCTTATTTAAACCCCTTCGGGCCAGTGCTCCTCTGAGTGTTGGTCCGAACTAGGCAGCCTGCGGGGCCACCTCGGGGAAACTCGAGGGTTGGTTTTACTCGTTGCTTGACCTATTTGAGTGTGCCCTGAGAACGAGATATGTGCATCTCCTATCGGGATTTGTCGGCACACTCGAGTGGTGTTGCTGGTCTTGTTTTAACCTGTCGAAGTGTCTTGAATAACCGAGATACCGAGTCTGATCGGAACGTCTTGGGAGGAGGTCTATTCCTTCGTTGACCGTGAGAGCTTGTCATGGGCTAAGTTGGGACTCCCCTGCAGGGATTTGAACTTTCGAAAGCCTTGCCCGCGGTTATGGGCAGAAGGGAATTTGTTAATGTCCGGTTGTAGATAACTTGAACTTTAACTTAATTAAAATGAATCAACTGGGTGTGTTACCGTGATGGCCTCTTCTCGGCGGTGTCCGGGAAGTGGACACGGTGTTGGAGTAATGTATGCGCAGGTTGTTCTCTAGTTTCTCGCTTGCGCTTTGCCTCCTCTTCTCGCTCTCTTTTGCGAATAAGTTAGCCACCATATTTTTGCTAGTCGCTTGCTGTAGCTCCACATATATTTACCTTGCCATACCTATAAGCATCGTTGGTACTGATTTGATTTGAGGATAGCCGATACTCAAATCAAAGTTTTGGTTAGGACGATAGGTCCAGCAATTGATCGCGAGGATAAATCAATGAAGACATCACCTTTCTTCAACACACACTACACAAGAATATCCCTTTGGAACGAACTAAGTCAGGCAAGCTTTTATCTTCCAATTCTCCAAGTTGTTGTCTAGCTTAACCAACTAGCTCAGGGATATCCAACACAGATTCTTGGAGAAAGGGTGGTTCACAAGAAACCAACTTGATCACGAGCTCAACATAACAGTCAGGAAACAACCCGGTAACACTTCCAAGAAGATATTTGGAAAGTCACGAACCACCGGTATGTTACTAAGCTCGAGAAAAATCTTGCTTTTGAGGGCAAGACGATATGATCAAATGAGTGAGGACTTGACAAGATCCTAACTCATCAATCGAAGGGTGCACCGAAATAAGGACTAGGTAGCACGATCGGTCTTAAAAGTATGATTCAAAAACCAACACGCTAAGAATGAAATTATTATCCTTTAACTACCAAGCAACGAGGTTGCTGGGAGTATTGATTTCACACATCACAATTCATTTGTCGGTATTCCGGTTGCATCAACACGAGGGCCGAGGAATGACTAATGATGGTGAGAAGTATCACTACGTCAAAATTCATGAGAGTTGGTGCAGTTCTCATGACAATTCTGACATAAAGGGGGTAATACTCCAAGGTAGAACAGAACCAAAAGCTGGATTGGCATTTGATCTGCGGAATACAACTACTTTGACCCAATCCTAGATATGGATGAGGTACTGGAGTTTGTTTCTCCTAGTCATTCCGGAATAGAATGGCTCGACGGACCACAAGAATAATAAGCATTGATAAACGAATGCACGCATACTCTGGACTATCAACGGATAGATGAAGACTGGAATACAACTAAAGAGGGACAACTCAATGGAACATACAATTTTCTGAGTTGTAGATACATGGATTAGTATGCCGAACAAATTCAGCATATTTCTTCCGGATAACCCATGCTGAAAAGGAAGGACATGCAGATTCCCAATGTGGAATGGAGAACTCATCAAGAGCACTCTGGTTGTGATCTTTTGGTTCAAAAGAACTCCTGCCAAGAATGGTTCATGGTAATTGGAAGAAGGATGTACCACAAACCTCGAGGACTATCGCAAAGGTCACTAATATCCTAAAGGAACTAGCAAACACTATCAACATGAAGTAAGTAGAGTGAATCTCGGGTTCAAGAACCCAGGAATAGAATACCTACTACTAAGTAGCATCACGGGATGCTTTCGAGAATGACGGCCAGAATCATCACACTTGAAACACAGATCATGGCTAGACCACTAGATGATCCTCTAAGCACTTAGGGTCATAATAGGAACTCCAACATATATGTCAAGGCAATAAATTACCTCAACGCACCGGTTAGTGTGCTTATTCTGACCATAAGGGACATCGGGAACAGAAAGAAAGGATTTGCAAATGCATCGAACTATTTAGAAACCTGGAATGACTCGGACAGCATAACGGCTGTAAATGCTCCGAAAAGATTTGAGACATTCACAAAAATGGTGGCATAACCACTCAGAAGCACAATATCAAGGTTTCGAGATCAACAATTAACATACGGAAGTAGTAGAAACTGAACAGAGGCTTAAGTCCAACAATTCTATAAGTCTATGGATTGGTAACACGTCATCCTGATAGATAGATGAGAAGGCCTAGTTCTTAAACCCCGTAGAAGAGAAGAGGATGACTCAGATCAGAAGGCCATGAGGTATAAGGAGTAAAAAGAGCCTTACGTTCCATCCCACAATCAATTCCCTTATATAACTAAAGCATTTTCTAGACTCAACTTCGACCAGTTTGGCTTGGTAATCCTACAGGCAGTCAAGCTCTGATACCAACGCTGTCAGGACCCCGACTCGATGCCACATAGATCTAGCATGTAACACCTCATATCACTTTGCGGCCTCACGCACGGTATTCCCACGGGTGTCGTCTTACCTTTGCCCGGGACCGTTTACGCCTTTTGGCACACGTATATGATGGTGTCGCTAGCATCCATATGATAAGGAGCCCGGGCTGACATGACTAGTCGTAAACCCAAAGTGGCACAGACTTACAGGGACAGGCATCCATGACCCAACATCGAACGTGTCGGTCATCAGCAAGTGGGTCCGGGCTGTAGCACTGGGCTAGCAGGACTCCGGTAAACCGGGCTGTACCGGGCTAACAGGACTCCGGTACTCAATGCGTGACATTTCCCCGAATGGACAGACACAGGAACGAGGAAGGACACATGCCGGCCAGCCTAAGTGTTCCAGAGCAGTAGCAAGCTACCATGGCTCAGTGGTAACACTAGGAGACATTTCCCGGTAAGAGAGGCTACTAAAGATAAACAACTAGATAGTCAGATCCCACACATACCAAGCATTTCAATAACATACACACAATATGCTCGATATGTGCAAATACAACATGGCATCACAACATGACTCTACAACTCAAGTATTTATTCAATAGGCTCTGAGGAGCGAGATATTACAAACATGGGTCTCATGACCCAACAATCAGAGCATACAAGTCAAAGCACAAGCGGAAGCTATCATGTCTGAGTACAGACATCTATAAATGAAAAAGGCTTGAAAGCCTGACTGTCTACCAGGTCCCGCCGAGGGCACAAGATCGTAGCTGAGGTAACAAGCTAAACGCCGAAGTCCACGCGGTACTACTAGCGAGACCGAAGTCTCTCTGCAAAAACATAAAATAGGCAAACGTGAGTACAAATGTACCCAACAAGACTTACATCAGAACTAACTACATATGCATCATTATCAACAAAGGGATGGTGGGGTTTAACTGCAGCAAGCCAGCTTTGACTCGGTGGCTATCCCGAACTACGACTGCAAGTAACTCTTTTGAGGTGGTGCACACGAGTCCACATATTCACCATATCAATACACCACTATGGATCCGCTCCCGTCTCCCTACGAGAACGTCGTCCATAGCACTCACGCTTATCTTGCGTATTTTAGAGTATCCACTTTCACTTGTCTATGAACTGATATAAGCAACCCAGAAGTCCTTTTCCACGGACACGGCTATTCGAATAGATGATGTTAACCCTGCAGGGGTGTACTTCTTCACACACGCTCTCACCACTTACCGCCGTTTACACGACATGTACTCGGCAACCTTCAAGCGGAAGCCCAACGTGGGTGTCGGCCACGGCCTACCTAAACACTCAAGTCTCTAGTCCAGGTTTATCGCCTATTCGGGTTCCATCCATGAGGAGATCCGGCCGGAGTTTCGCTCACAGCCCCAAACGATGTGAACAGGGTTCCGTGACACCAAACGGGCGCCCGGTATACCCGGCCACGTGCCTACCGCATCACAGCCCACCCCTACGGTCAGCGCTGCGCACGGCCTCCAGCATACTACAAACACCAGAAACTACTTGCAACTCCTGGACAGAGGACAAGGGTGATTAAGAAGCCGAGAGGGTCCATTGGTTTTGGGCCCAATGCGTGGTAGTAGCTGAATCATGGATCACAAACATAGAACCCAGTTCCTGAGGATGGCTGCAATGAGACAACCCACCATGTACTCCTACATGGCCTCTCACCGCTACCTTTACCAAATCATGTTCACACGCTTAGCTCACACACTGTAGGACATGTTCACACACCTCTGATTCATCCCGGATGAATCAGACCTGACACAACTCTAAGGAATAGCTGGCATGACAAACAAACATGAATGAGTAGGCACAACAGGGCTCAAACAACTCCTACTCATGCTAGTGGGTTTCATCTATTTACTGTGGCAATGATAGGTCATGCAAAGGATAAAGGGGTTCAGCTACCGCAGCAAGTAACAGATGAATCGGTGTTGTCCTAATGCATTAAAAGAGAGCAGGAGCGAGAGAGTAGGATTGTATCGGAATGAACAAGGGGTTTTTGCTTGCCTGGCACTTCTAAAGATAGCATTGAGTCTTCATCGGTGTCAACGATCACATCATCGGTATCACGTCTATCGAGAGGGGACAAATACCGGCAGCATAGAAGGGAACACAATCAATGCAATGCACAATATGATGCATGATCATGACATGGCAAAATGAATGTGTTTTGGGCTAATGCATCTAGCAACAAGTTAAATGGGGTTGGTTTGAATACAAGATTCAAATTCAAACTCCATATGTGATTATTCAAATGCCATTTAATTGATTTGTGCTATACAGCAGCTATAAGTTGTTCTAACATGCATGAAAATGGTGCAGATGGATTCCTTGAATTTTTCTGATAATTTTTTATATATAAATTATTTAATTTGGAGTTACGGTTGAATTTCTATGATTTTTAGAAGTTTTAGGCATTTTCTGGAATTTCCTGAATTATAATAAATCCAGAAAATGATTTATGGCGTCAGCACCACGTCACTGTGACGTCAGCAGAGTCAACTGGGCGCCCCAGGTCAAACCTGGCCAGTGGGGTCCACTGGTCAGTGACACAACTAGCTAACCGAATTAGTTAGTGTTAGGTTAAGTACTAATCTAGGTTAATTAGCACTAACTAATCCTAACTAATAACTAACAGGGGTGGGTCCACACGTCAGTGACTTAGTGGGTTAGCTGAAAGTTAATTAGTACTAAGCTAAAATTAGCAGGGCTCTGGTCCCACCTGTCATTGACCCAGGGGAGGTCAAACACCTGGTCAAACGAGTCAATCCCGCCGGCGTTGAGTCGCCGGCGAGGCCGAGGCGGCGGAGGCCTTCGGGTTTCTTGCTCCGGCGACCAAACGGACGGAGGAGGGGCTCTACGGATAGCTGGAAGAGCGCCGCGTCTTCCTGTGTGAGCGGAAAAGGCTGAGACGGCCCGAGCTCGCCGGAACGGAGCTCGCGGCGGTGGCCGGAGTTCGGATGTGGACAGGGTCGACGCTACGGGGCACTAGGGAGTAAACTGACAGGTGCTACGTGCTCCTGGGGGTTCACCGAGCATGGTGACGCGCTTAGGTGCGGGCTGCGGTGGCCCTGGCCACGGCGGCAAGGAACCACGGTGGCGGTGAGCTCTCCGCTCCGGTGGATATTGGCGTTAGCGGGAGAAAAAGTGCCAGGGGAGGGAGGGGATCGACGCAGCAGCTCACAGCGGATCGAACGAAGTGGTTGGTGAGCTCGGGGGCGTCCTCGTTGCTGCGAATCGAGCGGCGGCGATCTCCGGCCATGGCGATGAAGACGTGGTGATGGCGGCGTTGCAGCGCGTCCGTGGCGTCGTGGCTTGTCGAGGAGGTCGGGGACGTCGAGACGGAGCTCGCAGGCACAACGAGGGGTCGAGGGGGAGACGGTGGCCACGGCGTTACGGTGGCGCGGCTGCGGCTGCACTCGGGCTAGTGAGAGAGAGGAAGCAGAGGAGAGAAACAAGGGAGAGGGAGAGAGCGAGGGGGTCCAGGGGGTCGGGGCGGCGCCGAGGAGATGACGCGCGGCGTCGCGGTGGCCAGGCGATGCAGACGAGCAGGGTGGTGGCGTGGCGAGCTCGGGCGCGTGCGCCGTGTCCCTCCTCTGCCTACTGGCGCGAGGCGGAAGGCGATAGGGAGGAGGAGGTGGGCTGGGCCTGCCAGCTAGGCCGCCAGGTAGGTTTGGGCCGGGTGGGCTGAGAGGTGAGCGCCAGGTAGGGTTTCTCTCCTCTCTGCTTTTCCTAATTCTGTTTTTTTATTTTGTTCTGTGTTGTTTTAGTTTAGTAAAATACTAAACCATTTTATACAATCCTGAAAATAGTTATGTGGCTAGAACTAAAATATACCAAACCACATAAAATGTTCCAGTATTATTGGACATATATTATTATATATCAAATATATATCCAATGCAAATAGTTATTGAATTAATTCAAAGGCCCAAAATAAATGTTTCAGTCACTCCAAAAATATTGGTTTGCATTTTATTCTTGCCAATATTTTTCAAAGCTGAAAAGGAACATTTCCTTGGGAACATTTGAAGCAATTTTTAATGTTGATCATCATTGTTTTTTTTAAATGATTTCTGAGGCTCTCCAATTCCCCAATTCAAATTTAAAGAAATTTAGACATGATGCATGGATGCAATGCCACTAGTTACGAGCAAGCTCTAGGGCTGTGACACATCTTTTATCTATGAATGAAGAATATCATGCTTATGACCTTGTCATTACATTTACTTTTTCCGTCCGGCACCGGGTTCGACTAGTCGGCCCGGGGACTGGCCGCCTGGAGTTATATTAGAAGTCCTACCCGCGGTCAGACAAGTAGTGTGTCGGCACCCAAGCCTTCTCTTGCCAAAAGTTGTAGTTCGAAGAACCGGCTGTCCGAATGGCAAGAGTTAAAGGCAGGAAAGGTCGCCCACACGAAAAACGGCTAGGGACTAACGGACTAATATAACAAAATCTGTTTTTTTTCTCCCACCGCCAACCGACTACCAGAGTAGCCGGCCGGCCGGCTTCCATTCACCTCACTTCAGTCCAAGGAAGATCGAGTACTTGCTTCCCCAAAAGGGGAAGGCGGCAAAGGAAACAGCCTAAGGATAAAAAGCATACGTGAATAGAAACCAAACATGCACACAATCATATTTACATAAAAGACCTTCAAGAGGCCAGCATTCAACATAGTTTGAATACACCCCAGTGGGTGGAACTGCGCAAGGATAGCAGATTAAGCCGGGGGAGCAAATGACGAGACGGGCAGGTCGGTGGAGACGGCAGTGCCGGCTGGAGGAGTGGCCGGCTGACGAACCTCGGCATGATCACCGCCTTCCACAGAGGGCGCGCTAGCCCGCGCCTTGTTGCTGGAGGCACGATCAGGCTGAGGCCGGCTGGCCGCTTCACCGGGCATCTCAACGTCTTCACCCTCCTCTCCTTCGTCGTCTTCGCCTTCATCGCTGGAGGCGATCTCCTCTGCCGAGTCTTCACCCGCTGCCGGGTCCAGCCCGAACCGCTCCTCCGGCTGGGTAACGCCATCATCATTAATTTCCAGAGCGAAGACGCTGATGTCACTACACTCGGCGATCATTGAAGCACATTGAGCGATAGCCGGCCGCACCTCCTCTGGCTCTTCGTCGACCTCCAGCCGCCAGGTGCGCAGCTGGTCCAGGTTCAGCCCCGGATACCAAGCTCGGACGAACTCCAGCACCCGCCCAGCTCCAAGCCGGGCTGCTGACGCCTTCCAGGACTCGAAGCGGCCAACCGCAACCTCCAGCCAGTCGGCAGTCCGGCTCAGGGTGCAGGGAATCATCTCGCCTGGCCAGAGGGCAGCCAACACCTACGCTCCGGCGCGCTAGAGGTGGCGGAGCATACGGTGAGCCGGCTGCAGCCGGGCTTGGACCGCCAAGAGTTACTCTTCGAGCGTCCGACTCGCATCCGGTGCGACTTCAGCCCCCGTCTGCCGGCGCGCTTCGCGATGGGCCTCGATGGTTTGGGCGGCGAAGACGGAGTAACCCGGGAAAGTAGTCTGCGCGGAGAACAAAAAGCAGCACAAGTCAGAACACAAATCAGGCGGCAAGGGGCAAGCAAGGAGTGAAGAAGGCGGCTTACCGTCGATCAAATCCTCAATACAGCCGAAGCCTTCATTCAGCGCTTGCCTGGTTTCAGCCCAGCCCGCCGCTTCAGTCTCGAATTTGGCCTTTAGGGCGGCTTCGTTATCCTGCGCCTTCTTCAGGGCCGCCTTGTGGCTCTTCTCCTGGTCAGCCAGCTTCTTGGCCAGGCGGTCACGCTCCAGGACGAAGGCGTCCTACTCGGTTTCCTTGGTGCGAAGGGCGGCCTGCGCCTTGCTGAGCTGCCCCCTCAAGTCGGCATTGGCTCCTGCAAGCACGAAAGACAAAAGAAAAACCAATAAGGTGAAGTCGTTAGGGAAGATCCGACTCGACTGCTCAGCAGTCGGCCCGAATCTTGGGGACTACACCCAGTGGGTGTGCTGACGCGCCCCCACAGGAGATGAACGAAACCAAGTACGCACTCCGGCTGCTGATCAGGTCTTCGGTTCTCCGGCTCAGCTCCTGAGCCTGGGAGTTGAAGGCGGCAGCGCGGAGGTTATGATACTCCTGAAAGAACAGATAGGAGGCGGGTATAAGATGGTTGTCAAGACCTAGTAAGTTCCGAGCCGCCTGTGCAGCAGCCGACTCGGAACTCGGGGACTACACCCAGTGGGTGCGCTGACGCGCCCCCACGGAAGAAATCAAGAGAACAAAACAACCAAGGCTAGAAGACTCACCCGGATGACGGCCCGCGTCGGAAGGAACTCCTGGGTGTATTGCTGCAGCGAGGCGGCTTGGGCCTGAAGCCGGTTCCGAACCTCTTGGGCCGCCACGTTCAGCTCGCCCGTCCCCCGCTGGGAGTCCACTCGGACGTGCTGGGGCTGGCCGCCTCCAGGGCCTCCGCCGTCTGGCTGGCACCCGTAACTCGGTGCGGCTCCTGCGCAGCAGTGCCTCCCCCTGCGCGCTGGCGCATTGCCGGCTGGACCTCGAGGTCGGCTCCTGCTTCCGGCTCACCCCCGGCCGGCTGCTCTAGCACTGCAGCGGATTGGCCACTTTGGCCCGCTCCGGTCGGTGCCGTCTGTGGCGTCCCTTCCACGGAGGCCACATGGACCCCCCTCCTCTCCATCACCGGCGGGTCCCGGTCGACCTCCTCCGACGGGGGCACTGGGATGTCGGGGGCCACGGCGCGGAGGGGAATGACGAGCAGCGGAGGCGGGTTATGCGAGGCCTCCGCCTCCATCTCCGCGGCTGTTGCATCCGCCCGGGCCTTAGCCGCCGCGTCGGCTTGCTCCTTCATAGCCTGGGCGGTCCTTCGCTCCGCCGCCTCCCGCTCCTCCCGCGCCTCCCGCGTGTTCCGCTCCGTGGCCTCCCTAAGGTCGGCACGAGGATCCACGTGACGGGAGCCCGAAGACCCTCCAGTCGGCCCGACTACGGAGCCGCCCGGACCCCGCTCAAGGGAAAGCGGTGCCCTGTCCGGCGTGCAAAGAGGTTTAGAAGAGTTTCGGTTGAAAGGGAGAACGAAAGATATATATACAAAGCATTCGACGACTTACGCCGAGATCGCCTGCGGCTGTTTAACTGCCTTGCGGAAGCAGGCCGCCTTCGCAGCCGCCTCATCTCGCTTGGTCGCCGCCGTGGAAGCCTTAGATTTCTTCGGCCGGCTGCCGAAGAGGATCGACGTGGCCCGATGCTTCTGCGCGCCGCCATAGGTGGCCGGCGCGGCGGACGAGCTCGCGCCTTAATGATCAGGCGCCGGCTGGCGGCGCGGGGCGACTTTGACCTCGGCATCGTCCGGCCAGTCCTTGAAGCCGACCGTGAGCCCAGCGCCTCCGGCCTCGTCACTTTCCCCCACAATGGCGTCTTCCATG
Source organism: Triticum dicoccoides (assembly GCF_002162155.2). NCBI lineage: Eukaryota > Viridiplantae > Streptophyta > Magnoliopsida > Poales > Poaceae > Triticum > Triticum dicoccoides. The sequence continues at coordinate 315,505,253 of NC_041390.1, read as the reverse complement.
GCGGCCGCAACCAGGTCCGGGTCGTCGGCGTCGTCCACCGTGCGGTCGGGGAGGAGCTGACGCTCTATCCCTGCCCCGGTTGTCGGCGGAAGGAGAGGGTTCTGCCAAGGGAGAACCAACTAATCAGAAGTCGGCTATCATGAGGCTGGCTACCAACGGAAGAGAAGAAGGAAAATCTTACGACGGGCGGAGGGTTGGCGCGAGAGTACGGCTCCTTGCCGTATCGCCAGTCCTCGGCGAGCTTGCAGTTGGAGATATAGTTCACCATGTAAGACACCTCTGCATGAGGCATCTCCCTGGTGCTCACCCGGCGCTCCATGAAGGCGGCCACCAAGTCGGCTCCGGTCAGGCCCTCCGACTGGATCATCACCCAAAGCCAGGAGACGGCTGCGTTCCCGACCTGAGACAACGACCTGGCCCGGTAGCTCCACGAAGGTCGCCTCCCAGCCGGCGGGCTGGCTTCATAAGCCGGCAGGTTGACGTAGTCACCTTGCTGCGCGACGTTCTTCACGTAAAAGTAAGACTTCTGCCAGAGATTCACCGACTGGATCAGCGGGATGGGCGGGAATGGGTTGTTCTCGCTTGACTGCTTCATGGCAATATAGGCTCCGCACGGGGCGGGCACGCCCGCAACGACGGTGCCGAGCTTGCTCTGGAAGAATTCCCCCCAGAGCTCGAGCATGGGGAGGACCCCAAGGAAGCCTTCGCACAGGGTGACGAAGGCCGACAGCAGCAGCACCACGTTGGGCGTGAGGTGATGTGGCTAGAGGTTATAGAATTCGAGAAAGGCTCGAAGGAACCCGCTCGCCGGAAGGCCAAAGCCGTGGAGGTAGTGCGAGCCGAAGATCACCCGCTTGCCCTCCTCCGGTGCCGGCGAAATCTCCTTCTCCGGCGCTTGACGAACCCGCACGAAGTTCCCGCCGGGCAGGCGTCGCGTCTGGCGGAGGAACTCGACGTGGTCCTCGTGGACGTTGGAGCCATCCCACGAGCTCAACATCGCCATGGGAGCAAGACGATGCGGCGGCGGAACAGCACAACGGTGGGTGGCTGCGGCGGCAAGAAGAAGAAGGAAGACGAGGAGGGGCGGAGTGAGGGAGAGCGTGCGAACCCCTGTCTCTCCTCCTCCTCCCCCTACTTATAGACCGGCGTGGCGGAGCCGAGGAGGCGTGGCATGGGGGAACGTGGGGATCAACTATGCCCACTCCCCCACGTCCCGCGATTATTGCGCCCTAATGCTGTAATAAAATCGCCGTGGGAAGGCGAGCGGTCCGCGCGGGCCGCAGAAGATCCGCGCTCGGGCCAAGGCCTAGGAGTGGCGGGCCCGGGCCTGCGGCGGCGTCCCATCGCGCGCGTGCACTGGATGGGTTTTCCTTGCCACATGGCCCGTGGGATGGCCTGCGGTCAGCTTGCAGGTCGACCGCGCTCCCGCCTACGAGAAACGGAGCTCTCCGAAGACGGCACACACAAGCAAAGCCGGCCCCTCAGGATAGGAAGATGACCAAGCTTCTCGTCCCATTGTCAGCCTCGATGCTCGATCAGCTTCGGGGACTACTGTCGGAGTAAATGACCACGGGTAGCCTAGCCGGCTCCCCCTGGCCTTTCTGAAAAAATTACGTACCGATCCGGCCCTCAAGAATCCAAGACATGGGGCCGCCTTCCCCTGGCCGGCTGTCTCCCAGGCCGACTATCGGAAGGTGGCCCGACTTCAGTCTTCGTGAAGAAAGCCGCGGGAGGGCCGACTCCGAGGAGCCGGCTGTGAGAAGGCCGACTCCAAGAAGCCGGCTCCCATAAAGCGGTCGAGATCGTACCCTCGAAGTCTGCACCCACATAACGGAGACGTGACGAGGCGTGGCTACAGTAAAGCCTGCCACCCCCGAATCCCGGAGCACGCCTGGCACAGTGCGCCGTACGGGTGGCCATGACCCGTCCGGCGCGGCACTGTTGCTAGGACGACCCTGATGTCATCCATGACGGGCTGCCAGAGTGGCCCGCGGGCGGTGGGCCCCTTCAGGCAGAGAGACGCCTGAAGGCGGCCTGGCCTCCCCCAGTCGGCCCAAGATGGAGCCGGCTCCCTCCAGCCGGCTTGCCGTCCCCTCGAAGGAGACACCCCATTAAGGAGATAAGACGCGGCGAGCCTACAGCGATCACCCGCCGGACAACGGCATTGTAGCCACGCTTACCTCGGAGAAGCCCTCGTCACCAAGATTGAGCAACAATAACCAGCGACCGACAAGGCCCTGGGCAGTGGGGCCTGCCTGTCGACCAAGGAGCCGGCAGCCGGCGGGACCCACCAGTCGGCGGGTCCCAGCAGTCGGCGCGGAAGCCGGCGAGTATAGACACAAACGGCTGGGCCCCACGCCCAGCCGGATTACCATTGTACCCCCGGGGATAGGCCTATATAAACCCCCTGGGACGCCCATGCAAAGGGTTGATCCCTGCTAGTTCAAAACACCACATAAGGAGGAGAAGAGAGCGGGCATAGCCCTTCTTCCTCCTCTCGCCAAACAGCTCAAGGAGCATCGTGTAGCTACTTGTTCATCTAGTGATCATGCGGAGACCCCGCAGAGCAGCAGTAGGGGTGTTATCTCCATGGAGAGACCCGAAGCTGGGTAAGATTCGCCGGCGTGCATGTCTTCGCCTCATCCCGCTTCCAGGCACCGGCGACGTTTTACTGGCTCCCACGATGATAAGCCACCCGTTGGCATATGTCGCACCTACCACCCGACAGTGCTAGGGAAGGGATCTTGGCCTTGGATGCTTTGGATGGCCAGTGGGTGAAGAGAGAGGAAGGAGAAGAGTGGAAATGGGGCTGTCCAGAATAGAAAATTGGTGGTTCCATCCCCTTGATCAATAAGGATTGACTTGTGCTAAATGCCAGAGGTAGAGGGAGGTTAGTAGGAGGTGTGGTAAAAAGGAGAACTCATTTGCATTAGTGGAAGAAGTCAAAATGGTGTTTTTGGAAAAATGGCAGAAGGTGTTTGTTGTTGGTTTGGGAAAGAAAATGAACTCCAATTGCCATATACTTAACATGATGGAATGACACTTAGAAATAGGGTGTGCCACCAAATTTGAGCTCATTTGGGAAAAGTTGCCAGTGTAACTTTGGTAAACCCTAGAAATCAACAGAAATGGGTTTTCCAAGATCTAGTCATGCAAATCTATTCTCCTTGATGCACCACTTGGTGTAGTGTCATCATTTGAGGATTTGAACATGTCCACAAAAATTCAGATCAAAAGGACTCACTTGGCAATGTAGAGTTGTTCAAATTTGGTTCTTGACAGAAAAGGTTTTGAGGCACTTTGAGCAAGATAACATTCTCTCCAACTTGTGCCATTTGGTCTAGATGAATAATTAGACCACTTGAGCATGTTTACAAGGTTTGAGGACATTTGGACATGTTTAGCAGTGTAAAGTTGCTCCAACTTCAAAATGGACAGAAATGGTTTTGAGGAGATTTCATGGGGTTATACTATTCTCCATGACATGATACTTGGCAAGATCATCAAACATGTCATATGTGACATGCTAGAATTTTCTTGTAATTTCTGGGGAATATTTCCTGTAGAAATATTTCAAATCCTTGGAATGGGCAGAAATGGTTTTTGAGGGATTTGACCAATATTTTGAACATGACCATGTGTTGAAACTCTTATTGTCACACCCTAGCTAGTTCATGCATTAGAGTGTTGCATCATGTTTATTCTTTCATCAGAAACCTGAAATGGGGATGACAGAACCCCCAGCCCCCTCTCAAACCAATTAGGGTTTACTAAAAACTTTTTCAATGAACCTGAAATGCCCTTCTAAAATGCCCATCATTTTTGTCTTGGTTCAGAACCTCTGCCAAAAGTGATGCACATTTTCCTAGGCCATCTTAGGGTTTTTGAATTAAATCATAAATAATTGAATTTGGGCATTTAAAATTATGTAAAATATTTAAATTCTCAAATATCTCCAAACTAAAATGTTTCATGTTGGAAATAATCCAACTATGGACCAGGAGTAGTTTGGTGATTTTAGGAGTTGCCTAAGTATTTTATTTAATTCAACAAAGTTGCAGAAGTATTAAAAAACAGAAAATAGAAAGAAAATGGAAAAACTTACCTGATGCCTGCTCCCGGCCCACCTGCCGGCCCAGCCCAGCGCCGCTCCAGCGAGCTGCTTGCCGGCCAGGCAGGCAGGCAGGTGCCCGACGGCGACCGCAGCGCGCGCCATGCACCTGCTCGCCGCCTCGCCGCTCCCCTCGCCCGGTGACGTCGTGGATCGGCCTCCCTCGCTCCCCCGAACCCCCCAGACACCCCCTCTCCTCTCCAGCTCCTCCCCCTCGTGCTCCCCTGCCATGACCGACGCGACCATCGCCGTGCCTTCGTCGTAGCCGTGCTCCCCGCCGCCCGTGCGTCCTCTCATCGTGTCCAGGAGCTCCGCCGCTGTCCACTCCATCGAGCAAGCCGAGCCCTGAGCACTCGCAATGCCCGAGTCCACCGCGACGACCTCGCCCGAACCGCCGTCGCTGGAGATCCCCTTCAACGCCGCCGTCGCTCCGGTCCATCCCCGGCCGCACCAAGGGCTTCGTCGCACTCACTGTGAGCTTAGCCATCTTCCCCCCCTCCTTTTCTTGCTCCCAAGCTGTGTAGCGACCTCCCGGAGCTCAACCGCATCCACCGTCGTGGAGCTCGTCACCGACGTGCTCCCGGTCACCCTCCGACCACTCCACGGTGTCCATCATGCTCACCGTGTCACGTAGCACCTAGCTATCTACTCCCCGCGCCTCACCGACCCCTCTAGCGTCAAGTTCGTCTTCAGCCGAACCCCGGTGGCCGCCAAAGTCATCGCCGGCGCCAACTCCGGCCACCCCGACCCCAACGGACTCCACCAAGAGCTGCGGCTCGTCCTCAGCTCCACTCCGGTGGTCTCCGCGACCCATTTGGTGGCCGAAACAGCCAAAACCACTTCCGCGCCGCGTCGGGCTCTCCGGCGGCTAAACGCCGGTGCAGCCGACCCGGGTTTGACCACGGGTGGGCCCTGGTTGACTCCCCTGAGTCAATGACAGGTGGGGCCCAGCCCTGCTAATTAAACAGGTTTAGTTTTATTTAATTTTTAATTAAATTAATCACCCTGACACGCGGGACCCACTGTCAGGTTTGACCCGGACGTGTTCCGTTGACCTGCTGACGTCACACTGACATCAGGCTGACGTAATAATTGATTTTCTGGAATTAATCTAATATAGGAAATTCCAGAATATAGTTTAAACTTCAAAAATTCATAACTTTTATTCTGTAACTCCAAATCAGACAAATTATATATGAAAAATGATCAGAAAAATCCAATCTATCCATCTGTACTATTTTCATGCATGATTAAACAAGTTAACCTGATGTTTAATGCAGAACAAGGAAAAACACTTTAAAGCGCCATGTTTGAGTTTGAAATTGGTTCAAACCCTTCTGGTCTTAGTTGCATTAGCCCAACACACTCATATTGCTATGTTTCATGCATGCATCATATTGTTGCACGTTGTTTGGTGATGGTTGTGTATCGGTGTTCTTTGCGGCAGGTTCTGCCTCCGAGGAGTATCGTGATTACCCTAACGAAGAACCGTATCAGTGCATCGAACCATCAGGCAAGCAACCAACCATTTGATCATATCGATACAATCCCATGTTCTCGCTCCTGCTCTCTTTAACTGCATTAAGACAACGCGTTTCAAACTGCTGTGTGCTATGGTAGTTGAACCCATTTCCTCTGCATGACCTGTCATTGCCACAGTAACTAGATGAAACCCACTAGCATGTGTAGGAGTTGATTGAGCCATATGTATGTGTTGTTCCTACCTTGCTATGCCTGCTATGCTTAGAGTCGTGTCAGGTCTGGATCATCTGGGTGATGGGCTAGAGTGAAATGATTATGTCGGTAATGAGAGTGGTGTGGTGAACACGATTTGGTAAAGGTATCGATGAGAGGCCATGTAGGAGTACATGGTGGGTTGTTTCATTGAAGCCGACCTTAAGCACTGAGATATGTATGTGTGATTTAAGACACAGCTACTACCATGCATTGGGCCCTGAAATATGACCCCGCTCGACTTCTTATTCACCCTAGCTCTCTGTCCAGGAGTTGCATGTAGTTTCTGGTGTTTGTAGCCTACTGGAGGCCGTGGACAGCGCTGACCGTAGGGGTGGGCTGTGATGCGGTAGGTACGTGGCCGGGTGTACCGAATACCCGTTAGGTATCTCGGGAACCCTGTTCACATCGTTCGGGGCCGTATGGGAAACCTCGGCCGGACTCCCTGCGGATGGAACCTGGATAGGCGATAAACCTGGACTAGAGGCTTAGGTGTTTAGGTAGGTCGTGGTCTACACGCACGTCGGCTTTCGCTTGAAGTCTGCCGAGCACATGTCGTGTGCAGACGCTAAGTGGTGGAAACATGTATGAAGAAGTACACCCCTGCAGGGTTATCATGATCTATTCGAATAGCCGCATCCGCGGTAAAGGACTACTTGGTTGCCTATATAGTTCATAGACAAGTAAACGGAATCTACTAAAAGCCTCAAGATAAGTGTGAGTGCCGAGGATGGCTCTTCCGCAGGAAGACGGAGGTGGATCCTCGGTAGTGTATTGAAGTGGTGAGTAGTGGACTCATGTGCGCAAAACCATTTCAAGTTGGAGTCTCGTAGGTTAGCCTAGCCAAGAGTCAAAGCTGGCTTGCTGCAATAACTCCACCAACCCTTCTTGATAATATGCATGTATGTAGGATCTGATGTAAGTCTTGTTGAGTACCTTTGTACTCATGTTGCTATAATTTACATTTTTACAGAAGACGCTGCAACCCCTTCTGATGGGTTCTACGTAGACGTTGACATCAATGAGTAGGATAAGACCTAGGTGGTGATCCTGAGCTTGTGAAGGACCACGTAGTATAGCTAGGCTTTCCAAGCCTCTTTTATTTTTCTAGTTGTCTGTACTCAGACAAGTTACTTCCGCTGCTGGTTTGTATGACTGTATGACTTGAATGCTGGGTCGTGTGACCCGTACCTTTCTGTCTGTTATATATGGCTCTCTGAGCCTTAAATAAAGTACTTGTGTCTTAGAGTCATGTTGTGATGCCTTGTTGTATTTGCACATATCGAGCATATTGTGTGTATTATTGAAATGCTTGGTATGTGTGGGATCTGACTATCTAGTTGTTTATCCTTAGTAGCCTCTCTTACCGGGAAATGTCTCCTAGTGTTACCACTGAGCCATGGTAGCTTGCTACTGCTCTGGAACACTTAGGCTGGCCGGCATGTGTCCTTCTTCGTTCCTGTGTCTGTCCCTTCGGGGAAATGTCACGCATTGAGTACCGGAGTCCTGTTAGCCCGCTACAGCCCGGTTTACCGGAGTCCTGCTAGCCCAGTGCTACAGCCCGGACCCACTTGCTGATGACCGACACATTCGTTGCTGGGTCATGGATGCCTGTCCCTGTAAGTCTGTGCCACTTTGGGTTTACAACTAGTCATGTCAGCCCGGGCTCCGTAACATATGGATGCTAGCGACACTATCATATACGTGAGCCAAAAGGCGCAAACGGTCCCGGGCAAAGGTAAGGCGACACCCGTGGGGATACCGTGCGTGAGGCCGCAAAGTGATATGAGGTGTTACAGGCTAGATCGATGTGTCATCGAGTCGGGGTCCTGACAGCGTTGGCATCAGAGCCGGACTGCCTGTAGGTTCTCCAAGCCAAACTGGTCGATGTTGAGTCTAGAAATTCTTTAGTTATATGTAGGGGAATTGTTTGTGGGTGGAACGTAAGGCTCTTTTTACTCCTTTATCTTATGACATTCTGATCTGAGTCAGTCTATTCTTCCACCGGGGGTTAAGGAATTAGGATCTATTCTCTCTGTCAGGTTCACGTGTTACTAATCAGTAGTACCTTATAGGGTTGATGGATACAAGCCTAGTTCAGTTCTACTACCACATTATGTTGTTAGGATGGACTCAGAACTTTGATATGATGATGTTGAGTGTGTATGAAATCCTTTGTCAAATGTCTCAAAATCCTTCTTGAGCATTTACAGCTGTTATGCTGCCGAAATTTTGCTAGAAATTCTAATGCCTTTGCATTATGGTTGTGCTTTCAGATGGCCACTCGCGACCTCAATCAAGTGGTTCGCCTGACTCGATGCCTAGATGTACCCGGCCATACTGCCATGTTGGTCAGGGTAATGACTGAGGCTGGATACCGTTGGTATCCTGAGTACACGGTCGAAGAGCAATTCCGAGACTTTAATCAAAGCCAGTATCTCTGCACTGTCAGGATATTTCCATCTTATCCTGGGTCCACCGAGCCCCTTCACTGCTCCTATGGACTCGGGGTTACTATTGAGATGGCTGTGCAGGAGGCTGCCTACTCTATGATGACCATCATGCGAGTCAGGTCTGGCCTATTTCGGGACTCTGATTTCCGGTATATGCCAGGATCACTTCCGGGAGCACAAGGGTATCTCCAGGCTATCTATGCTGACTCCACTCAGGAGGATTCACGGACTCGCACTACTGCTGAGATGCTCGAGGATAAGGACCGTGAAAATCGGGCCTTGAGGTTAGAGCTCTTCAATACCCGTGCTAACCACTGGGCCACATTGACTCGGTTTGCACCGGCGGTGCAAGCTGGATATACGGATATGCGCGATCTCTATCCTGTGAGATCTGCTCTGCCAGACGTGATGGGTTGGCGTGATGTAGGAGGCATCACCCCACCTCGCGGTCCTCGCAGGCCACCTCTGTTGGTCCAAGACCTCATCCTAGCCCCTATGGTCCACAAGCTCCGCGAGATCGTCTGTTTCCGGATGATCATGTTGAGCTTCTAGGCTATGGAGGTGACTTCTACGAGGACTACTACGGATCGGTCTGAGTTAGTGGTAGTATCACTAGTTCGTGTTAGCTGTGTCGTCTATCGTCCTGCGTGACTCGTGGGATATGACCTAGCTGTATCGCCTTCCGGAGGTGTAGAAAAATAATGTATAGGAGCTGTGAATGCCTCCGATGAGATGTAATCCTCTTTTCACCGTAATAGTACCTTGTTTGGTCTTGTACTAAACCCTGTATGGTGTGTATGACGATGGAATAAAGAAGCAGTTTCTGTAACTACCATGTCATACGGATGATCATCTTGCATTCCGAGTTATTCCTTACATTCTGTACCCTATGTCGGAATTTTATCATTCTGACTAAATCATTGTCTTGTTTACCTAGGATGGTCAACACGCGCACTAACCCTGCTCCTCAGGCCGAAGGCAGTGAAGTCAGGAATGCAAATCTGCCTCATCCTCCTTCCCTAGCCGAGGTTATGATGGAAGCCGAAAGAAACAAGCGGGAGACCAACCGTTTATTGGAGCGTATTGAACAGAACACAGCACACCATCAGAGGACTAACATGGTGTCACTCAGTGATTTCATCAAGTTACATCCACCCACGTTCCACCACTCCGTCGAGCCTCTCGACGCTGATGACTGGCTTCGCAGTATCTCTCACAAGCTGCGTTCCGCGCTAGTAGCTGAGGCTGACAAGGTCACCTTTGCTGCATATCATCTTGAAGGCCCCGCCAGTCTATGGTGGGAGAATTATGGAGCTATGCGCCCAGCGGGCCATGTCACTACTTGGGCTGAATTCAGCGAGGCTTTCCGTGAACATCACATTCCGGAGGGTCTCATGGACCGTAAACGTGAGGAATTTTGCAGTTTCACTCAGGGCCGACTCTCTGTGGATGTTTACAGCAGGGAATTCGGTAACCTCGCACGATATGCAACTGAGGAAGTTTCTACTGATGCCAAGATGCAAGCAAGGTTCCGTAAGGGACTTAGTCCTGAGCTTCGCCGCGACCTCCGTCTGCATGAGTGCACATCTTTTCAGAAACTTGTTAACAAGGCCATCAGTGCTGAGACTAGTCAGACTGATTATGACGCAACACGCAAGCATGGCTGTGACATGGGTTCCTCATCCGGTGCTGGTCCTCAGAAGCGCCGCGTGTGGGTGCCCAACACTGCCCTGCCACCCAGGTTCACACCGAGGCCATCCTTCCAGGCGCCTCGCTCCGTTCAACAGTCTGCACCAGCCAAGCCCTATGGGGGTCCAACCAACAGTGCTCCTCCACGCACCAGTTCCGTGACTTGTTTCAAGTGTGGGGAATCTGGCCACTATATGCGTGAGTGTCCCCAGACCAACCCCAACCAATCTGCTAAAGCTGTTGGCCGTGGCAAGCCGACAGGGAAAGTGTTCCACGCCAAGCCGGCCACCGTTACACGTGGCCATGTCAACTGTATCTCTGCCGAAGAAGCTCAAGAGGATCCCAACGTCGTTCTCGGTACGCTCCTTGTTAATTGCCACCCGGCATCTGTTCTTTTCGATACAGGAGCCTCGCATTCATTTATATCCGAGAACTATGCTCGTTTGCATAACACCGCATTCTGTGACATGCCATCCACTATGGAAATTACTACTCCCAGTTCTAGATGGCAGACCTCCAGGGTAAGTTATGGAAATGAAATCCAAGTCGACAGACTTGTTTTCCTTGCATCTTTGATAGCTCTCAAATTTTCAGATATTAATATCATTTTGGGTATGGACTGGATGTCAGCTCATCATGCCAAAATTGATTGCTTCTCTAGGACTGTTCAACTCACTCATCCTTCGGGGAAGATAGTCAATGTCTTGACCCGGTTAGCCGAGCGACAATTATATTCTCTTAACGCCAGCCCTTTGCCAGACCTTGAGGACGTTCCGATAGTCCGTGACTTTCCGGATGTCTTCCCAGAGGAATTGCCAGGTGTTCCACCTGACAGGGATGTTGAGTTCGTAATAGACCTCATTCCAGGAACCGTTCCGATTGCTAGAAGACCCTATAAGATGGCACCACTAGAACTAGCCGAGCTTAAGAAACAACTCGATGAGTCCTTGAAAAAGGGTTTCATCCGACCAAGTTCATCTCCGTGGGCTTGCCCCGTCCTATTCGTCAAGAAGAAGGATGGTACGGACCGGATGGTTGTAGATTATCGACCTGTCAATTTGGTCACAATGAAGAACAAATATCCGCTCCCCAGGATCAACAACCTGTATGATCAGCTCGCTGGATCCTCAATCTTTTCCAAGATGGATTTGAGGTTGGGCTACCATCAAATCAAAATCAGGAATGGGGACATTCCTAAAACGGCCTTTGTTACTCGTTATGGCCAATACGAGTACACCGTCATGTCCTTCGGTTTAACCAACGCTCCAGCCACCTTTTCTCGGTTAATGAACTCAATCTTCATGGAGTATTTGGATAAATTCGTCGTGGTTTACCTCGATGATATACTCATCTACTCCAAGAACGAGGAGGAACATGCCGAACATCTAAGGCTAGTGTTGAAGAAACTTTGAGAGCATCGCCTTTATGCCAAATTTTCTAAATGTGAATTCTGGTTGTCGGAAGTGACCTATATGGGTCATGTAATATCTGGTAAAGGTATTGCTGTTAACCCTGAATGAGTTCAAGCCGTCCTTAATTGGACTCCACCTGAATCGGTCAAGCAAGTTCGGAGTTTTCTAGGCTTAGCGAGCTATTGCCGTCGCTTTGTCGAAAACTTCTCCAAAGTTGCTAAACCTCTAACCGAACTCCTCAAGAAAGATAAGAAGTTCGAATGGACTCCACAATGTGAGCACAGCTTTCAGGAACTGAAAAGACGCCTGACTTCTGCTCCCGTACTGGTACCGCCAGACTTCTCTAAGGACTTTGTTATCTACTGCGACGCCTCGCGACAAGGACTAGGCTGTATTCTCATGCAAGATCGACACGTAATTGCTTATGCCTCACGGCAATTGCACCCACATGAGGAGAATTATCCTACTCATGATCTAGAGCTTGCAGCCGTAGTCTATGCACTTAAAACCTGGCGGCATTACCTTCTTGGTAATCATTGCGAAATATTCACTGATCACCAAAGTCTGAAGTACATCTTCACCCAACCGGATTTGAATCTCAGGCAAAGACGTTGGGTCGAGTTGATCACAGATTTCAACTTAGGAATAACTTACACCCCAGGGAAAGCAAATGTCATGGCTGATGCGCTAAGTCGTAAATCTTATTGTAACAACCTGATGTTACAACAAAGTCAACCGCTTCTCCATGAGGAATTTCGGAAGCTTAACCTTCACATTGTTCCTCAAGGATTTCTTTCCACCTTGGTAGCGAAACCTACTCTTACGGATCAAATCATCGCTGCCCAAAAGCGAGATAAGGGAATATCTAAAATCAAGGAGAACATTGCTAGCGGAGGTGCTAGTTGTTTCTCCACAAATGATCATGGTGTGGTGTACTTTGAGAACCGTTTAGTGGTTCCCAAGAACCAGCACCTACGGCAGTTGATCCTTAAGGAAGCTCATGAATCTCCTCTCACCATTCATCCCGGTAGTACCAAGATGTATCAGGACCTACGCCAGAGGTTCTGGTGGACTAGGATGAAGAGAGAAATTGCTCAGTATATTGCTAATTGCGACGTCTGTCGTCGTGTAAAAGCAGAGCATCAACGGCCTGCTGGCACCCTTCAACCCTTAGCTATTCCTGAATGGAAATGGGATAAAATTGGTATGGATTTCATTACCGGTTTTCCCAGGACCAAGAGAGGGAATAATGCTATCTTCGTCGTTGTCGATCGTCTTTCCAAAGTAGCCCATTTCCTACCTGTTCGTGAGAGTATAACCGCTAGTCAATTGGCAGACTTATACATCTCCCGGATAGTGTCTCTCCATGGTGTTCCTTTGGAAATTAACTCGGATAGAGGAAGTCTTTTCACCTCTCGATTTTGGGAAAGTTTCCAAAATGCTATGGGAACCCGTCTCTCCTTTAGCACCGCTTTCCACCCTCAGTCGAGTGGTCAAGTGGAACGCGTCAACCAGATCCTAGAAGACATGCTTCGAGCCTCTGTTATCTCATTCAGAATGGATTGGGAGAAGTGTCTTCCATTTGCCGAATTCGCTTACAACAACAGCTATCAGTCTAGCTTGGGTAAAGCCCCTTTTGAAGTCCTCTATGGACGACGGTGTCGAACACCCCTTAACTGGTCAGAGACCAGGGAAAGACAATTCTTTGGCCCGGATATGATTCAGGAAGCAGAAGAGCAAGTTCGCATCGTTCGTGAAAAGTTGAAAACAGCCCAATCTCGTCAGAAGAGTCAATATGACCGAAAACATAAGGCTATGACTTTCGAGGTTGACGAGAAAGCTTACCTTTGGGTTACTCCTCTGAAGGGAACCCATCGTTTCGGTATCAAAGGAAAATTGGCTCCTCGTTACATTGGACCTTTTCGCATTCTCGCTAAACGAGGAGAAGTTGCCTACCAGTTGGAACTACCTCCGCATCTCTCCAGAGTCCACGATGTCTTCCACGTTTCTCAACTCAGGCGTTGCTTCTCGGATCCTATCCGTGGAGTGGACCACGAAACGCTTGATCTCCAAGATAATCTTACATATCGAGAGTACCCCATTCGTATCCTCGATCAGGCCGAGCGTACCACTCGACATCATAATATCAAGTTTCTCAAAGTACAATGGTCGCACCATTCTGAGGATGAAGCAACTTGGTAAAGGGAGGATCGTCTTCGACTTGAGTATCCTGCCTTCTTTCCGGAGGAACCCAAATCTCGGGACGAGATTCTTTTGAGTGGGGGTGAGTTGTCACACCCTAGCTAGTTCATGCATTAGAGTGTTGCATCATGTTTATTCTTTCATCAGAAACCTGAAATGGGGATGACAGAACCCCCAGCCCCCTCTCAAACCAATTAGGGTTTACTAAAAAAAATTCAATGAACCTCAAATGCCCTTCTAAAATGCCCATCATTTTTGTCTTGGTTCAGAACCTCTGCCAAAAGTGATGCACATTTTCCTAGGCCATCTTAGGGTTTTTGAATTAAATCATAAATAATTGAATTTGGGCATTTAAAATTATGTAAAATATTTAAATGCTCAAATATCTCCAAACTAAAATGTTTCATGTTGGAAATAATCCAACTATGGACCAGGAGTAGTTTGGTGATTTTAGGAGTTGCCTAAGTATTTTATTTAATTCAACAAAGTTGCAGAAGTATTAAAAAAACAGAAAACAGAAAGAAAATGGAAAAACTTACCTGACGCCTGCTCCCGGCCCACCTGCCGGCCCAGCCCAGCGCCGCTCCAGCGAGCTGCTTGCCGGCCAGGCAGGCAGGCAGGTGCCCGACGGCGACCGCAGCGCGCGCCACGCACCTGCTCGCCGCCTCGCCGCTCCCCTCGCCCGGTGACGTCGTGGATCGGCCTCCCTCGCTCCCCCGAACCCCCCAGACACCCCCTTTCCTCTCCAGCTCCTCCCCCTCGTGCTCCCTGCCATGACCGACGCCACCATCGCCGTGCCTTCGTCGTAGCCGTGCTCCCCGCCGCCCGTGCGTCCTCTCATCGTGTCCAGGAGCTCCGCCGCTGTCCACTCCATCGAGCAAGCCGAGCCCCGAGCGCTCGCAACGCCCGAGTCCACCGCGACGACCTCGCGCGAACCGCCGTCGCCGGAGATCCCCTTCAACGCCACCGTCGCTCCGGTCCATCCCCGGCCGCACCAAGGGCTTCGTCGCACTCACTGTGAGCTTAGCCATCTTCCCCCCCTCCTTTTCTTGCTCTCGAGCTGTGTAGCGACCTCCCGGAGCTCAACCGCAACCACCGCCGTGGAGCTCGTCGCCGACGTGCTCCCGGTCACCCTCCGACCACTCCACGGTGTCCATCATGCTCACCGTGTCACGTAGCACCTAGCTAGCTACTCCCCGCGCCTCACCGACCCCTCTAGCGTCAAGTTCGTCTTCGGCCGAACCCCCGTGGCCGCCAAAGTCATCGCCGGCGCCAACTCCGGCCCCCCCGACCCCAACGGACTCCACCAAGAGCTGCGGCTCGTCCTCAGCTCCACTCCGGTGGTCTCCGCGACCCATTTGGTGGCCGAAACAGCCAAAACCACTTCCGCCGCCGCGTCAGGCTCGCCGGCGGCTAAACGCCGGTGCAGCCGACCCTGGTTTGACCACGGGTGGGCCCTGGTTGACTCCCCTAGTCAATGACAGGTGGGGCCCAGCCCTGCTAATTAAACAGGTTTAGTTTTATTTAAACTTTAATTAAATTAATCACCCTGACACGCGGGACCCACTGTCAGGTTTGACCCGGACGTGTTCTGTTGACCTGCTGACGTCACACTGACGTCAGGCTGACGTAATAATTGATTTTCTGGAATTAATCTAATATGGGAAATTCCAGAATATAGTTTAAACTTCAAAAATTCATAACTTTTATTCTGTAACTCCAAATCAGACAAATTATATATGAAAAATGATCAGAAAAATCCAATCTATCCATCTGTACTATTTTCATGCATGATTAAACAAGTTAACCTGATGTTTAATGCAGAACAAGGAGAAACACTTTAAAGGGCCATGTTTGAGTTTGAAATTTGAATCTTTGATTCAAATTGGTTCAAACCCTTCTGGTCTTAGTTGCATTAGCCCAACACACTCATATTGCTATGTTTCATGCATGCATCATATTGTTGCACATTGTTTGGTGATGGTTGTGTATCGGTGTTCTTTGCGGCAGGTTCTGCCTCCGAGGAGTATCGTGATTACCCTAACGAAGAACCGTATCAGTGCATCGAACCATGAGGAAAGCAACCAACCATTTGATCATATCGATACAATCCCATGTTCTCGCTCCTGCTCTCTTTTACTGCATTAAGACAACGCATTTCAAACTGCTGTGTGCTACGGTAGTTGAACCCATTTCCTCTGCATGACCTGTCATTGCCACAGTAACTAGATGAAACCCACTAGCATGTGTAGGAGTTGATTGAGCCATATGTATGTGTTGTTCCTACCTTGCTATGCCTGCTATGCTTAGAGTCGTGTCAGGTCTGGTTCATCTGGGTGATGGGCTAGAGTGAAATGATTATGTCGGTAATGAGCGTGGTGTGGTGAACACGATTTGGTAAAGGTATCGATGAGAGGCCATGTAGGAGTACATGGTGGGTTGTTTCATTGAAGCCGACCTTAAGCACTGAGATCTGTATGTGTGATTTAAGACACAGCTACTACCATGCATTGGGCCCTGAAATATGACCCCGCTCGACTTCTTATTCACCCTAGCTCTCTGTCCAGGAGTTGCAAGTAGTTTCTGGTGTTTGTAGCCTACTGGAGGCCGTGGACAGCGCTGACCGTAGGGGTGGGCTGTGATGCGGTAGGTACGTGGCCGGGTGTACCGAATACCCGTTAGGTATCTCGGGAACCCTGTTCACATCATTCGGGGCCGTATGGGAAACCTCGGCCGGACTCCCTGCGGATGGAACCTGGATAGGCGATAAACCTGGACTAGAGGCTTAGGTGTTTAGGTAGGTCGTGGTCTACACCCACGTCGGCTTTCGCTTGAAGTCTGCCGAGCACATGTCGTGTGCAGACGCTAAGTGGTGGAAACATGTATGAAGAAGTACACCCCTGCAGGGTTATCATGATCTATTCGAATAGCCGCGTCTGCGGTAAAGGACTACTTGGTTGCCTATACAGTTCATAGACAAGTAAACGGAATCTACTAAAAGCCTCAAGATAAGTGTGAGTGCCGAGGATGGCTCTTCCGCAGGAAGACGGAGGTGGATCCTCGGTAGTGTATTGAAGTGGTGAGTAGTGGACTCGTGTGCGCAAAACCATTTCAAGTTGGAGTCTCGTAGGTTAGCCTAGCCAAGAGTCAAAGCTGGCTTGCTGCAATAACTCCACCAACCCTTCTTGATAATATGCATGTATGTAGGATCTGATGTAAGTCTTGTTGAGTACCTTTGTACTCATGTTGCTATAATCTACATTTTTACAGAAGACGCTGCAACCCCTTCTGATGGGTTCTACGTAGACGTTGACATCAATGAGTAGGCTAAGACCCAGGTGGTGATCCTGAGCTTGTGAAGGACCACGTAGTATAGCTAGGCTTTCGAAGCCTCTTTTATTTTTCTAGTTGTGTGTACTCAGACAAGTTACTTCCGCTGCTGGTTTGTATGACTGTATGACTTGAATGCTGGGTCCTGTGACCCGTACCTTTGTGTATGTTATGTATGGCTCTCTGAGCCTTAAATAAAGTACTTGTGTCTTAGAGTCATGTTGTGATGCCTTGTTGTATTTGTACATATCGAGCATATTGTGTGTATGATTGAAATGCTTGGTATGTGTGGGATCTGACTATCTAGTTGTTTATCCTTAGTAGCCTCTCTTACCGGGAAATGTCTCCTAGTGTTACCACTGAGCCATGGTAGCTTGCTACTGCTCTGGAACACATAGGCTGGCCGGCATGTGTCCTTCTTCGTTCCTGTGTCTGTCCCTTCGGGGAAATGTCACGCATTGAGTACCGGAGTCCTGTTAGCCCGCTACAGCCCGGTTTACCGGAGTCCTGCTAGCCCAGTGCTACAGCCCGGACCCACTTGCTGATGACCGACACGTTCGTTGCTGGGTCATGGATGCCTGTCCCTGTAAGTCTGTGCCACTTTGGGTTTACAACTAGTCATGTCAGCCCGGGCTCCTTAACATATGGATGCTAGCGACACTATCATATACGTGAGCCAAAAGGCGCAAACGGTCCCGGGCAAAGGTAAGGCGACACCCGTGGGGATACCGTGCGTGAGGCCGCAAAGTGATATGAGGTGTTACAGGCTAGATCGATGTGTCATCGAGTCGGGGTCCTGACACTTATATATGGACAATATATGTCCATTGAGTTTCCCTGATTTTTGTCAAATATTTTTGAAACAATAAAATAATTTTTCCCTATTAAAGACCATTTCTGGCCTTAAGAAAAAGCTTTTAAATAAAATAGTAAAATAACTTTTAAAATTATATTTTTGTGGTTTCAGGGTATCCTATATCTAATAGGAGTCAAACATATTTTTGGAAAGATTTTTACTGCCCTTAATTAAGTACTTGCAGTGCAAACCTCAATTCTGGGGTTTTTGGAAAACTAATTTTTGAAAATACTGTTTGGCCAAATTATTTTTGTAAGAAAATATTTTTATGTCCTATACACATGGCATGATCATTGGTTCAAGAGTTTGGAGCAAGGAGATGAAGTATAGGAGTTGGAGGATTTATTTGATTTTTAGAGCACTTGCAAACAACAGACAAAATCCAAACAAGGCAAGGTCCAAAACACTCAAAAGTTTTTGTCAAACCACATTTTATCATGATTGTTAGCATAAGTGTTGTGGCATGAAAATCAGGGTGTGACAGTTCCCTTCGCCGTTGATTTGGTCGCCGGAGGAGCAATCCCGAGCACCACCGCCGCTTTTGACCCCGCCGGCGGCTAAACGCCGACGAGTTTGACCCAGTTGACCAGTGGTTTGACCTCCCTGGCTCACTTACGTGTGGGCCCAGGCCCCTGACTAATTAGTGTTAATTAACTTCGTTAACTACTTGAAGCAGTGACATGCGGGGCCCACTCTCAGGTTTGACTTGGACCCGCCCCTGTTGACTTGTTGATGTCACACGGATGTCATGCTGAAGCAGTAAAGCTTTTCTGGGATTTTAAATAAATCAGAAATGATTTATTTATCTAAGAAAATACCCAAAACTTCAAAAAATCATAGAAATTAATCTGTAACTTCAAATGAAAAGATTTATATATGAAAAATGATCAGAAAAATCCAATCTATCCATCTGTACCATTTTCATGCATGTTATAACAACTTATATGTGATGTATAGGACCAATCATATAAATGGCATTTTAATATCCACATATGGAGTTTGAATTTGAATCTTGGATACAAATGAATTCCATTTAACCTATTGCTAGTTGCATTGGCTCAAATCACATCATATTGACATATCATGATGATGCATCATATTGTGCATTGCATTGATTGTGTTCCTTCTCTCTTGTCAGTGGTTGTTCCCTCTCGATAGATGCATTCCGACGATGAGATCGCTGGCACGATGAAGAACTATACTATCTTCAGAAGTGCTTGGCAAGCAAAACCCCCTTGTTCATTCCGATACAATCCCACTCTCTCGCTGCTGCTCTCTTTTACTGCATTAGGACAAAAACGATTCAATTGTTACATGTTGTGGTAGTTTGGGGCCGTTGAGGACACCCCGGCCGGATTTCCTTGCGGATCGAACCCGAATATGCGATAAACATGGACTAGGGACTTGTGTGGTTAGTCAGGTCATGGAATATGTGGACTCGTGTGCGCCACCACAAAGGAGTTAGTTGCAATCGTACATCAGGGTAGCCATAGTCAAAGCTGGCTTGCTTTAGTTAAACTCCACCACCCCCTTCGTTGATACTAATGCATATGTAGCTAGTTCTGATGTAAGTCTTGTTGGGTACATTTGTACTCATGTTTGCTTACTTTATTTTTTCGCACAGAGACTTCAGTCTCACTAGTAGTTCCGCATGGACTTCAAAGTATAGCTTGTTCCCTCAGCTACGATCTTGTGCCCTCGGCAGGATCTTGTAGATAGTCAGGCTTCTCATCATTTTTCATTTGTAGTTGTCTATTCTCAGACAAGTTAAGCTTCCGCATGTGCTTATTGCTTGTATGACTTGAATGCTGGGTCATCAGACCCATGTTTGTAATATCTGGCTCCTCGGAGCCTAATGAATAAATACTTTGAGTCGTAGAGTTTTGTTGTGATGCCATGTTGTATTTGCACATATCAAGCATATTGTCTGTATGATTTTGAAATGCTTTGTATGTGTGGGATCCGACAACCTAGTTGTTTATTCTTGGTAGCCTCTCTTATGGGGAAATGTCTCCTAGTGCTTCTACTGAGCCATGGTAGCTTCCTACTGCTCCGTAACACTTAGGTTGGCCGGCATGTGTCCTGCTTCATTCCTGTGTCTGTCCGTTCGGGGAAATGTCACGCGTTGTTCCTTTAAGTCCTTGTAGCTTGCTACGACTTGGGTTTATACGTTGATGACCGACACGTTAGTTTTTGGGTCATCTATGCCTGTCCCTTAAGTTAGTGCCACTTTGGATTCATGACTAGTCATGTCGGCCCGGGTTCTTTGTCATATGGATGCTAGCGACACTATCATATACGTGAGCCAAAAGGCACAAACGGTCTCGAGCTAGGTAAGGTGGCACCCATGGGAATACCGTGCCTGAGGCCACAAAGTGATATGATGTCTTACATGCTAGATCGGTGTGACTTAGGATCGGGGTCCTGGTAGCTTTGGTATCAGAGCTTGACTACCTGTAGGATTACCAAGCCAACTGGTCGAAGTTGAGTCTAAAAATGCTTCAATTATATAAGGGAATTGATTGTGGATGGGAACGTAAGGCTCTTTTTACTCCTTTACCTTATGCCATTCTGACCCAAGTCATCCCATCTTTCGTACAGGGTTAAGGAAATAGGATTTCTATTCTTTCTATCAGGATCACGTGTTACTAATCCATAGACTTATAGGACTAATGGATTCAAGTATTAGTTCAGTTTCTACTACTTCCGTATGTTCATAGCTGGCCTCAGAACCTTAATATTGTGATGTCGAGTGGTCATGCCACTATGTTGCATGATGTCTCAAATATTTTTTGAGCATTTATAGCCGTTATGCTGTCCGAGTCATCCCAGGTTTCGAAATAGTCTGATGCATTTGCAACTTCCTTCTTTCTGTTTCCGATGTTTCTTTGGGCCAGTTTAACCACACTAATCGGTGAGTTGAGGTACTCTGTTGCCTCGACATATATGTTGGAGATAATATTATGACCCTAGGTGCCTTAGAGGATCAGCTAGTAATCTAGCCCTGTTTTATGTTCCCAGTTTGATGATTTTGGCCATCATTCTCGAAAGCATCATGTGATGCCACTTAGTTAGTAGGCATTCTATTCCTAGGTTCTTGAACCCGAGATTCACCCTACTTACTTCATGTTGATAGTGTTTATTGCTAGTTCCTTTAGGATATTAGTAACCTCTGTGATAGTCCTTGAGGTTCGTGGTTTATCATTCTTCCAACACCATGAGCCATCCTCGGTGGAAGTTCTTTTGAACCAAATGATCACAATAAGAGTGCTCTTGCTGAGTTCTCCAATCTATATTGTGACTCTACCAGATCAACCTTCTGCATGGGTTATCCGGAAGAAACATGTTGAAATTTGTTTGACATGCTAATCTATGAATCCACAACTCAGAAAATCATATGTTCCTTTGAGTTGTCTCTCTTTAGTTGTATTCTGACTTCCGTCTATCATTTGATAGTCAAGAGCATGCATGCATTCATGCTCATTGATGCCTATTATTCTTGTGGTCCGTCAAGTCATTCTATTCCGGAATGACTAGGAGAAACAAACTCCGGTACCTCATCCATATCTAGGATTGGGTCAAATAAGTTGTGCTCCACAGATCAAAATGACAATCCAGCTTCTGATCTGTTCTACCCAGGAGTATTGCCCCCTTTATGTCAGGATTGTCATGGGAATTGCACCATCTCTTGTGAATTCTTGATGAAGTGATACTTCTCGCCATCGTTGTTCATTCCTCAGTCCCCGTGTTGTTGCAACCGGAATGCCGACAAGTGAATTGTGTTGTGTGAAGTCAATACTCCTAGCAACCCCATTGCTTGATAGTTAATGGACAACAACTTCATTCTTCGCATGTTTGTTATTGAATCATCATTCTAAAGTTGATCGTGCTACCTAGTCCATATTTATGGTGCACTCTTTGATCAATGGGTTAGGATTGTGCTAATCCCTCACTCTTTTGATCACATCGTCTTACCCTGAAAAGCAAGATTGTTCTCGAGCGTAGAGACATATTGGTGGTCCGTGATTTTCCGGATATCTTTCCTGAAGTATCACCAAGTCGTCCCCTGACCGCTATGTTGAGTTCGTGATCATGTTGGTCTTTCTATAAACCGCCCTTTCTCCAAGGATCTGTGTTGGATACTCCTGAACTAGTTGGATAAGCTAAACAATAACTTGGAGAGTTGGAAGATAAAAGCTTTATCTGACTTAGTTCATTCCAAAGGGATATCCTCGTGTGTTTGTTGAAGAAAGATGATATCTACACCAATTGGTCCTCGTGATCAATTGTTCGATCCACTGTCTTGTCCATACTTTGATTTGAGTGTGGGCTATCATCAAATCAAATCAGAACCAACGATGTTGTTGTCTTACTCGTGGTTCTTTCCTCGAGCATACACCGTGATATCTTTGGTCTGACCAATGCTATCATCTTGTTCACATAATTGTGGAATTCCATCTCCATGGAAACTTGATGAATTGTTGTTGAGCCCATCAACAAACATCCTTATCCTCTCCATGATTTTGTTGAACATTAAGCTAGTGTTGGAAAATTTTGAAAGCATTTCTTCATGCTAGCTCTTGAAGTATATGTTTGAATGAAGAAGTGACTTCTTACAATTCATGTGCATTTGATGCAAGTTGGCACCGTGAATTTGAGAAAGTTTGCTTTTGCTTCCTCTGGAATCATCCCAAGTCATGCATGAAAATGTGTGAAGTATTTTGTGGTTTAGAGAATTCCAACCTTCATTCCATAGGCATTCCTAGCACCCTAAGCTACTGATTGATTTGTTTGAGGAAAAGGAGTTGTGCAAATACTAGTTCATGCACAAGATACCAATATCCTCGATGATGCTTCCCCACCGGAACTCGGTAGTGTTTGTTGTAAGACTACTATGTGGTCATGCTTGTTTGGGATAGCGTGTTCACGTGTGTGTAGCAGCACCAGCTCATGTTTTGGAGCTTACTACCATAGTTCATATCCCGAGAATCTCGCAATATCATCTCGTCGATTGGTGTTGCAACCTTTCTCTTTCAGACACGCTGAGTCTGGAATATCCTGACACCAACCAAATCTAAATCTCAGGCAGATATGATGGTTGGGACATTCCCAAGAATTATAATATTGCTCTTTTGAACCGTTAAGTGGATGTCATGGCCAATACATTTATCCAGGAGATCTCTTATTGTAGTATCTTGAGTCAGCAATTTGGCCATTCTTCCATGAGGAGTTGGTAGGAACTTGTAAATAAGTTGGTCCTTATGGGTTCCTTGAGCTCCCAAAGTCAGACCTTTACTTGATGTTCCAGATACCGAATGGTATTGGGTTAAGCTGGTACATCCAGGAGAACATTAGAAGGGGAGTGCTAAATGTCTCTCGGTCGAACATCCAGATTTTGTTTCCTTGGCATCGCTAAGGTGAAATCTGAGAAAGTGTTGTCTTCCTTTACATCTGCATCATCCATCACTATTCATCATGGTAGTATTATGTGTTGCTAGGATCCTCGGCACGGATGTTAGTAAGACCTTGATGAGTATGGAGATGCTCAAGCTCTTGAGAGCATGCTCAGTCACTTGGTTATATCCTCGACATCATATGGAATGTGCTTTCCGTTTGCTGAGTTGTCTTATAACTCTAGTTTTCTTTCCAAACTAAGTATGCCATTCCTCCAAAGTCCTTCAAACAATCATTTGTGATTTTTTCCTTAGGCTGGTTTAGAGAGTTTTGATGATCTATGTATCAAAAGTAATTCTTTTTGCCACTTAAGGGAATAATTCTATGAGTCACCTCCTCTAATGTGCCCCATTATGGAATCATGGCAATTTATCTCCTCGCAACATTGGAACTCATTCACCATCCTTTTAGTCATGCAATTCTTGTCTACCAAACTGATCCGTCATCATCTATTATCTTTCATGCCTCGCAATGTATGTTCTACGCCTCAACTTAAGAGATTTTCAATGTCTCATTCCGTGAGTTGATCTTGAGTTGCTCGATTTCTGAGAAGATCGATTCCTGTAGAGTTTCTTCCTGTCGTCATCATATTGAACAAAGATCTCGAAAGCAGAGACATCAAGATCAATATGATGCAATGGATCAACGTCTTTGAGAAGTGCAATCTAGATCGTGAAGATTGTGTGGCCTTGTGTCCCTTCTGTCTTTTACCTCGTGCCTTGAATCTTGGGACGAGATTCTTGTTTAGTGGGCGTGAGTTGTCACAGCCCTAGCATTAGCCTTGGCTTGTCTTCGCATCCCATCATGTCATCAACATATGAAGTTCATGAAAGTTGAGTTGAGGTTAGTTGAAACCCTCATAAATCTGTTTAGAAATAATCAACATTAAAATCTCATCAGAGAAGCCCAAGAAAATGTTCCTGTTAAACCTTGAAAAATATTGGCAAGAATAAATTTCAAACCAATATTTTTGGAGGACTTAAAATATTTATTTTGGGCCTTTAATTTAAATCATAAACTATTTGAATTGGATTTATTTCTTTTATAAAAGAGATACATGTCCAATAATCCTGAAACTTTATGAGTGGCTCCGGTATTATATCTAGAGACCACATGAATATTTTCAGGACCAACAAAAATGATTTAGTATTCTTACTAAATCCAAAACTACAGAAAAAAGAAAACAAAAACAAAAAGAGAGAGAGAGAGAAGGCCACTGGGCCACTTACCTGACAGCATACCTGGTGGCCCACTACTATGCTAGGCCCAGCCAGCCACTGCACCGTCTTCAATCTCCTGCCAATAGGCAGGGGAGCGTGTGCCCGACGCGCGCACGCATGCGTGAGGCCACTTCCAGCCCGCCTGCTTGCGTTGGACGCCTCCCGCGATGCTACACACTCCCCCTCGACCCCCTACACCTGTCCTCTCTCTCCCTCGAGCGCTCTCCCCTCATCTGCCTCTCTCCCGTGTGTCCATCGAGAGTGCACGTCGCCGCCTCTTGTTGTTGCCGTTGCAACAACCACCCCCATGCCCCTCTGACGTGCCCATGGGCTCCGAATCCATCGTCTACGCTTCCTCGACGACTCACGCGACGCCGGACACGCTGCAACGATGCCCTACCGCCAACTTCCTCGTTCGGCCGCCAGAGATCCCCTCGCCGCCTTGATTAGCTCCGGTTCCTCCCCGAGCCCTTTGTCTGTGTTGCCGCGACAACTTTGAGCCACTGACCGTCCTCCCCATCTCCATTCTCGCTACCGTATGCCGTAGCTACCACGCTGCTCACACCCGCATGCGCCGCCGCCCGCGCTCGCTGCCGACATGATTCCGGCGGCCTTTTGGTCCGCCTGTCGTGTCCAACGCACTCGCCGCTTCGCGCATGCCCTCCCTAGCATGCTAGCTCCCACGCCAGCACCCCATAGCGCCTCCCGTGCTCACGCCCAAGCACCGGCCACCACGGCCGAGCTCCCTGCCGTCGCCTCCGGCCACCCCAGCAGCTGCCGCTAGCTTCAATGGATGCGGGAGAGCCTCAGCTCCCCGTAGGTTCCCTCCGTCATTGATTTTATCGCTGGAGGAGCAATCCTGAGCACCGGCGCCGCTTTTGATCTCATCGGCGGCTAAACGCTGGCGAGTTTGTCCCAGTTGACTATGGGTTTGACCTCCCTGGCTCACTAACATGTGGGCCCAGGCCCTTGACTAATTAGTGTTAGGTTTAATTAGTGGTGATTAACTTAGTTAACTAGTTGAGGCATTGACATGCGGGGCCCACTATCAGGTTTGACTTGGACCCGCCCCGGTTGACTTGCTGACGTAAAATCGACATCATGCTGATGCAATAACGCTTTTCTGGGATTTTAAATAAATCAGAAATGATTTATTTATTTCAGAAAGTACCTAAAACTTCAAAAAATCATAGAAATTAATCTGTAACTCCAAATGAAAAGATTTATATATTAAAAATGATCTGAAACATCCAATCTATCCATCTGCACCATTTTCATGCATTTTAGAACAACTTATAGCTAATGTATAGGACCAATAACATAAATGGCATTTGAATATCCACATATGGAGTTTGAATTTGAATCTTGGATTCAAACCAATTCCATTTAACTGTTGCTAGTTGCATTAGCTCAAATCACAGCATATTGACATGTCATGATCATGCATCATATTGTGCATTGCATTGATTGTGTTCCTTCTCTCTTGTCGGTGGTTGTTCCCTCTCGATAGACGTGTTCCGACGATGAGATTGATGACACGACGAAGAACTACACTATCTTCAGAAGTGCCAGGCAAGCAAAACCCCCTAGTTCATTCTGATACAATCCCACTCTCTCACTCCTATTCTCTTTTACTGTATTAGGACAACAACGGTTCAACTATTACATGCTGCGGTAGTTTAACCCCTTTCCTCTCCATGACCTGTCATTGCCACAGTAAATAGATGAAACCCACTAGCATGAGTAGGAGTTGTTTGAGCCCTAATGTGCCTACTCATTCATGCTTGTTTGTCATGCCTGCTATTGCTTAGAGTTGAGTCATGTCCGATTCGTCGGGGATGAATTGGAATGGTGATGAACATGTCCTACTGTGTGAGCTATGTGTGTGAACATGATTTGGTAAAGGTATCGATGAGAGGCCATGTAGGAGTACATGGTGGGTTGTTTCATTGGAACCGTCCTTAGGAACTGAGATCCGTGTATGTGATTTTAGATCAGCTACTACCATGCGTTGGGCCCGAAACCAGTGGACCCTCTCGACTTATTAACCGCCCCTGTCCTCTATCCAAGAGTTGCAAGTAGTTTCTAGTGTTTGTAGTATGCTAGAGGCCGTGTGCAGCGCTGACCCAAGGGGTGGGCTATGATGCGGTAGGCACGTGGCCCGGTGTACCAAGTCGCCCGTTTGGTGACCCGGGAACCCTGTACACATCGTTTGGGGCCATTGAGGACACCCCGGCCGGATTTCCTTGCGGATGGAACCCGAATAGGCGATAAACCTGGACTAGGGACTTGTGTGGTTAGTCAGGTCATGGCAAACACCCTCGCTCGGCTTCCGCTTGAAGGTTGCCGAGTACATATCGTGTAAACAGCAATAAGTGGTAAGAGCATGTGTGAAGAAGTACACCCCTATAGGGTTATCAAACTATTCAAATAGACGCGTCCGCAGTAAAGGACTACTTGGTTGCGTATACAATTCAGACAAGTGAAAGTGGATACTCTAAAATGGACAAGTTAAGAGTGAGTGCTATGGATGGCGTTCTCGTAGGGAGACGGGAGCGGATCCATAGTGGTGTAATAATTTGGTGAATATGTGGACTCGTGTGAGCCACCACAAAGGAGTTACTTGCAGTTGTAGTTCAGGGTATCCATAGTCAAAGCTGGCTTGCTGCAGTTAAACTCCACCACCCCCTTAATTTGTTGATCCTGATGCATATGTAGCTAGTTCTGATGTAAGTCTTGATGGGTACATTTGTACTCATGTTTGCTTAATTTATGTTTTTGCACAGAGACACAGTCTCACTAGTAGTGCCGCGTGGACTTCGATGTTTAGCTTGTTACCTCAGCTACAATATTGTGCCCTCAGCAGGATCTTGTAGATAGTCAGGCTTCTCAGCCTTTTTCATTTCTAGTTGTCTGTACTCAGACAAGTTAAGCTTCCGCATGTGCTTATTGCTTGTATGACTTGAATGCTGGGTCATCAGACCCATGTTTGTAATATTTGTCTCCTCGTAGCCTAATGAACAAATACTTTGAGTCGTAGAGTTTTATTTTGATGCCATGTTGTATTGGCACATGTCGAGCATATTGTGTGTATGATTTTGAAATGCTTGGTATGTGTGGGATCGGACAACCTAGTTGTTTATTCTTGGTAGCCTCTTTTATGGGGAAATGTCTCCTAGTGCTTCCACTGAGCCATTGTAACTTGCTACTGCTCCGGAACACTTAGGCTGGCCGGCATGTGTCCTTCTTCGTTCCTGTATCTGTCCGTTCGGGGGAATGTCACGTGTTGTTCCTTTAAGTCCTTGTATCTTGCTACGACTTGGGTTCATACGTTGACGACCGACACATTGGTTGTTGGATCATGTATTCCTGTCCCTGTAAGTTAGTGCCACTTTGGATTCATGACTAGTCATGTCGTCCCGGGTTCTTTGTCATATGGATGTTAGCGACACTATCATATACATGAGCTAAAAGGCGAAAACAGTCCCGAGCCAGGTAAGATGGCACCCATGGGAATACGGTGCGTGAGGCCGCAATGTGATATGATGTGTTACATGCTATATCGGTGTGACATAGGATTGGGGTCCTAACATTTCATTGCTAGAAAACATGGTAAAGAAAGAGAACCATGGGATTCAGAAACCCATGCCTTTCCCTACTAAGCCTCGAAAAATAAGGATGAGGAGGATTTTGTGAGATTTGTTGAAATGCTTAGACCTGTGTTTGTGTGCACTCGTTTGACTAATATTTTTGAAAATGGCTCCTTATGCTAAGTATATGAAAGATATTGTCACTAATAAACGAAAGATACCTAAAGCTGAAATTTCCACCATGCTTGCAATTATTCTTTTAAAGGTGGAGTACCTAAGAAGCTAGGCGATCCAGGAATACCAACTATACCATGCTCCATTAAAATAAGTTATGTCAAAACCACTTTATGTGATTTGTGAGCAAATGTAAGTGTTTTGCCTTTCTATTTACATAGAAGACTTAATTTGAATAAACTCACACCTACTGAAATCTCTATGCAATCGGTATTTCTGAGGATGTGCATGTTGTAGGTGCAAATGTTACTATCTTAATAGACTTTGTTATCCTTGATATGCATGAGGATGATAACATGTCTATTATCCTTGGTAGACCCTTTTTGAATACTACAGGGGATGTTATTGATTGCAACAAAATCAAGATCACTTTTCATGTCAATGGTAATGAGCACACGGTATTTTTTCTGAAGAAACTACTTCAATGAATGGTATCAATTGCATTGAAAAGGTTTCGGCAATCACTATTGGAGGTCAAATTCCCTCTTCCCACCATCAAAAAGAACTATCAAACTCCTATTGTTGGTGAAATGCATATCCCCATTGAGATTTGTAGCGGTGCCAGAGCATGAAACAATTAAAAATTATAGACACATTGGAGACATATCACTCAACAATAAAAGTAAATAACATGAAAGTAAATAGAAAGGCCCTTCCCAGAGGGAAGCTGAGATTTGCAGTGATGCCATAGCTCAGAGCTTAAAACAGAGATGAATACAATTTTGAGTGGCGTGATTTTCCTATCAACGTCACATCTCAAGTCTGACTGTGACTCTACATTCATACTAAGAAGAAACTAAAATAAATAAAAGAATAAAACTAATTGCAGCAGCGGTGGAGGTGTCTTGCGGCTAGAAGAGGCTCCTCTCTCGTGCCTTGTGTGCCATTGGGCTACTAACCGGCGGCGATGACATCGTCTTGTGCTGGCGTTTGCTTCCTACTGGATGTTGGCCAAGCTTCAAGGAAGGCCAGAATGTTCTGGACTTCGGTCTCCAGGAGCCAGTCAACCAGTAGGAGGTGGTGACTAGCGGCGCTGCAAGGGAACAATCGATCATGCTGAGCCATGCTACTGAGAGGGCACCGACACCGGTGCGGGGACATGTGCTGGCAACGGCGTGGTGGAGACATTGCTAATTGGAGGGAGACCGGAGATGACATGAGAATCGAAGAGGCAGAGAGAAGACTGTAGCCAGACCGAGGAGTGCGGTGGTGATTTAAACTGTAGCGCGGGCACCATTAACAGTGGGGTTATTGGGAGGAAGGTGGGCAGCGAAGGTTGGTCCAAGGGATCACCTCCCGGTGAGCCTGAGTAGAGGCCTGCTCGCACGCCTCCCGTCGACTCACGTGCTTGCTCAGAGGACACCTGCCTATGTGAAGCAGGACGCATGGCTGCACGTTGGCCTAACGCCCATAGTTTGAATAGTGAAACCGTTTGCGTTAACATGACAACTATTTGTTCCAAAATACCTTGGTTGTTCATGTGTGCCACTTTTCATAAATAGTTGTCTCAAAATGAAAAAAAATTACCACAACCTGTTTGTGTTATATCACGAGACCATGCGCAGTTTCATGAATTTCACGTGATTTTTGGTTTTTCTGGAATTCAAAAACCAAGATTTTTAATAATATCATTACATGCATCATGAAATAAAAATTCAAGCGATACACCTTTAGTGTTTTAGATGTTCATATTTTTCAAGATAGAATCTGTCCAAACAATGCTTAGTTAGACTTCAAACAAATTATATATGAAGAGTAAAAAGATATTCCCTCCGTACTAGTGCATTGCATGATACTCTAGTAGGCATGAACAAATGAAGCTCCATTCCATACTCATCCAACTGTCTAATGGATTAGGAAATGGAGTTGACAGGTGACCTAGGTTAGTGGCAACCGAGGAATTTGAACATGCTCGGCACAGTAGGTAATGTATGCTAGTTACTAAAGCATCCCTCCATTGTTCATGGGTAGTAGTGATTAGGGACGAGGAACATAAGAGGAATTTTCGCAGGGCTTGAATTCTGACCGCCTGATATTTCAATTCGAAACACGGAGGCTCGGGTGGAGGAGTGAAATTTGTATCATGGTTCTTTGTTGGAGTTGGCTAATGTGTGTACCACGCACGCCACCACCACAACACGATCCCGGTCTGTGTGGTACGCCGTTGGGTGATACAATTTGAGAATGCGAAATGAATCTTTTTTAAAACCGGCAAACGAATCTATAATTGGTCACTCCAGATGGGACTATAAATGATTTATGATGAGTTCTTGAATTAGAGTGAGTTTGTCATATAGTGATCTCAACATGGATTTCGCATTTAATGGTATCCACACTAATTTTTTGAATGCAAATTCAAATTTGAAAGATGAAAGGTATGTTGGTGTGGCGACTCGACCCGAATGGATCAAGTGCTCTGTGCTTCGGTGTCATCCCTGGATCAGTAATGCTGACACCACACAGTACATCGAAGGATTTATAGCAGAGTGGCCGCAATGTGATATGATGTGTTACATGCTATATCGGTGTGACATAGGATTGGGGTCCTAACATTTCATTGCTAGAAAACATGGTAAAGAAAGAGAACCATGGGATTCAGAAACCCATGCCTTTCCCTACTAAGCCTCCAAAAATAAGGATGAGGAGGATTTTGTGAGATTTGTTGAAATGCTTAGACCTGTGTTTGTGTGCACTCGTTTGACTAATATTTTTTTAAATGGCTCCTTATGCTAAGTATATGAAAGATATTGTCACTAATAAACGAAAGATACCTAAAGCTGAAATTTCCACCATGCTTGCAATTATTCTTTTAAAGGTGGAGTACCTAAGAAGCTAGGCGATCCAGGAATACCAACTATACCATGCTCCATTAAAATAAGTTATGTCAAAACCACTTTATGTGATTTGTGAGGAAATGTAAGTGTTTTGCCTTTCTATTTACATAGAAGACTTAATTTGAATAAACTCACACCTACTGAAATCTCTATGCAATCGGTATTTCTGAGGATGTGCATGTTGTAGGTGCAAATGTTACTATCTTAATAGACTTTGTTATCCTTGATATGCATGAGGATGATAACATGTCTATTATCCTTGGTAGACCCTTTTTGAATACTACAGGGGATGTTATTGATTGCAACAAAATCAAGATCACTTTTCATGTCAATGGTAATGAGCACACGGTATTTTTTCTGAAGAAACTACTTCAATGAATGGTATCAATTGCATTGAAAAGGTTTCGGCAATCACTATTGGAGGTCAAATTCCCTCTTCCCACCATCAAAAAGAACTATCAAACTCCTATTGTTGGTGAAATGCATATCCCCATTGAGATTTGTAGCGGTGCCAGAGCATGAAACAATTAAAAATTATAGACACATTGGAGACATATCACTCAACAATAAAAGTAAATAACATGAAAGTAAATAGAAAGGCCCTTCCCAGAGGGAAGCTGAGATTTGCAGTGATGCCATAGCTCAGAGCTTAAAACAGAGATGAATACAATTTTGAGTGGCGTGATTTTCCTATCAACATCACATCTCAAGTCTGACTGTGACTCTACATTCATACTAAGAAGAAACTAAAATAAATAAAAGAATAAAACTAATTGCAGCAGCGGTGGAGGTGTCTTGCGGCTAGAAGAGGCTCCTCTCTCGTGCCTTGTGTGCCATTGGGCTACTAACCGGCGGCGATGACATCGTCTTGTGCTGGCGTTTGCTTCCTACTGGATGTTGGCCAAGCTTCAAGGAAGGCCAGAATGTTCTGGACTTCGGTCTCCAGGAGCCAGTCAACCAGTAGGAGGTGGTGACTAGCGGCGCTGCAAGGGAACAATCGATCATGCTGAGCCATGCTACTGAGAGGGCACCGACACCGGTGCGGGGACATGTGCTGGCAACGGCGTGGTGGAGACATTGCTAATTGGAGGGAGACCGGAGATGACATGAGAATCGAAGAGGCAGAGAGAAGACTGTAGCCAGACCGAGGAGTGCGGTGGTGATTTAAACTGTAGCGCGGGCACCATTAACAGTGGGGTTATTGGGAGGAAGGTGGGCAGCGAAGGTTGGTCCAAGGGATCACCTCCCGGTGAGCCTGAGTAGAGGCCTGCTCGCACGCCTCCCGTCGACTCACGTGCTTGCTCAGAGGACACCTGCCTATGTGAAGCAGGACGCATGGCTGCACGTTGGCCTAACGCCCATAGTTTGAATAGTGAAACCGTTTGCGTTAACATGACAACTATTTGTTCCAAAATACCTTGGTTGTTCATGTGTGCCACTTTTCATAAATAGTTGTCTCAAAATGAAAAAAAATTACCACAACCTGTTTGTGTTATATCACGAGACCATGCGCAGTTTCATGAATTTCACGTGATTTTTGGTTTTTCTGGAATTCAAAAACCAAGATTTTTAATAATATCATTACATGCATCATGAAATAAAAATTCAAGCGATACACCTTTAGTGTTTTAGATGTTCATATTTTTCAAGATAGAATCTGTCCAAACAATGCTTAGTTAGACTTCAAACAAATTATATATGAAGAGTAAAAAGATATTCCCTCCGTACTAGTGCATTGCATGATACTCTAGTAGGCATGAACAAATGAAGCTCCATTCCATACTCATCCAACTGTCTAATGGAGTAGGAAATGGAGTTGACAGGTGACCTAGGTTAGTGGCAACCGAGGAATTTGAACATGCTCGGCACAGTAGGTAATGTATGCTAGTTACTAAAGCATCCCTCCATTGTTCATGGGTAGTAGTGATTAGGGACGAGGAACATAAGAGGAATTTTCGCAGGGCTTGAATTCTGACCGCCTGATATTTCAATTCGAAACACGGAGGCTCGGGTGGAGGAGTGAAATTTGTATCATGGTTCTTTGTTGGAGTTGGCTAATGTGTGTACCACGCACGCCACCACCACAACACGATCCCGGTCTGTGTGGTACGCCGTTGGGTGATACAATTTGAGAATGCGAAATGAATCTTTTTTAAAACCGGCAAACGAATCTATAATTGGTCACTCCAGATGGGACTATAAATGATTTATGATGAGTTCTTGAATTAGAGTGAGTTTGTCATATAGTGATCTCAACATGGATTTCGCATTTAATGGTATCCACACTAATTTTTTGAATGCAAATTCAAATTTGAAAGATGAAAGGTATGTTGGTGTGGCGACTCGACCCGAATGGATCAAGTGCTCTGTGCTCCGGTGTCATCCCTGGATCAGTAATGCTGACACCACACAGTACATCGAAGGATTTATAGCAGAGTGGCAATCACACACTTATTACATCGTTGTCTCAAAGAGAACTTATTACAATAAAAATGGCTTAAGGCCATCTAATAACGATAACAGCGGAAGACTCAGAAGATAAATGGGTCCATCAACTCCAACGGCATCATTGAGTATAGAACCACAACCTAAAAGCACCTTACTCGTCGTCTGAAAAGTCTGCAACATGAGAAGTTGCAGCCCGAAAACGGGTCAGCACATGGAATATGCTGGCAATGTAACACATAGAGAGTAATGGAATGAAATAGCTATACTACATGCATATATGGCTGGTGGAAAGCTCTATGGTTACATTTTTGCGTAAAGCCAGTTTTTCCCAACTGCAAAGGAATAAATTTATTTAACTATCATGGTAGTTGTTAAACATCGAGAATGGTTGACAGCATTCCGATACCAATTAAGTAATTTAAACCCAACAACATTAATTAGAAGTAACGTGATGAGATTCACATGATATTCAAGTACTAGATACTCAAGTTGTCCATAACTGGGACACGGCTAATCATGATTAGTTTATACACTCTGCAGAGGTTTGCGCACTTTTCCCCACAAGACTCGATCGCCTCCGTTTGGTTTCTCGCACTACAGGGTGTTTGAGAAGACGGATGACCGAGACACAGTCTTTCAGAAGCGCTAGCACCTTACATGTGGGTAGACCGGTACACCTACTTTCTCCTACATCTGCTAGTCTACCCGTAAGAGTTCGCACAACTTAGTCAACTATGCCAGAGCCCATAATGGCTTGTGGCTGCACACGGAAGTTACTAGCATGAATGATCTTATGATCCCTTTGAGCCTGGGTGGCGGTCCAAAATAAAATAGGCAAGTCCTGATAGACATCAGGTGCCTCAATCCACCCAGATGTGTGTTTAAGTTGCCACCTTAGATAAACCCTTAATTATCAATCTCACATCTGTCATGGATATCACTCACCCAATCCACGTCTACTAGCATAGCATGGCATAATAAGCAAACGTAGAAGTAACTCCCAAAGGTTTCATAATAATACAGGTAATAGGTACTACCTCATCTACTTCCCATCCCACAATTTAATTAGATCCTAATCATGCAATGTGAGAGTATTGATCTAATGCAGTAAAGCATGGGTTGTAGAAAAGGTATGATCAAAGTGTTACTTGCCTTGCTGATGATCCGCGAGACCTAGGGTTTCGAAGTAACAAGCGGCGCAATCCGGGTGATCTATCACAGACAAACAACAAGCACACAATAAGTACTCATCTAATGCACAGGTAAAACTCGAACAAGAGAACGAACCAGAGAGTTCAACTTAAGAACTCCGGTTGCAAAGAAAGAACGAACCGAACAAAGAAACGGAAAACAAACGGCGGAAGAAAACAACTCGGTTCTAGCAAGTTGAAACTAGGTCAAATTTTACTGTAGCAAAGGCTTGTTCAAGTTGATTAGTTGGAACAGCGGTTTCGAAACGAAACTCCAGGCGCTTGAATCACCTGATTCCGATAAACGAGCGAGAAGAAAGACTAGAACGAAGATCGGATCTGAGATCGCGATCGCGGAATAAATCCGACGAAAAGAAAGAGACGAATGGTTAAACGAACGGGCGTCGTTAACCGGGGAATAATCGGTGATCACGTTCGTTGAGACGAACGGTCCGAAAGAAGAACGAAAACTGCTCTAGGGTTTTCGGAAAAGAAAACCAAAACAAAGAACGAAAGAAAACCGGAACGGTTAAGAAAGAACCGGAACGGTATAGAAGAAAAACTGAACCGAGGGGAGAAAAAGAGACGCGGCGCGGGACAACCTCGGCGAGGCTCCGGCGAACGGCGGCGACGGCGGCTATAGGGCGGCGGCGGCGGCTATAGGGCGGCGGCGGCGGGTGAGGGGCGCGGGGTGGGGCGCGGCTAAGGAGGAGAGGGGCTTGGGATTGATGTGAGGAGAGGGGGTGGTTTGGGGTGTATTAATATAGGTGGGGGGGATTACTTGGGGTAGGGGGCAAGCAAAAGAGGGAAAACAAAACAAGGAAAGGGGGGCTAACCGGCCTAGAGTCCCTCTGGGACTCGGCCTAGAGCGAGGGAGGCGGCGGCCTGGCGCTGCGCCTGGCGCGCGCGCTGGCTGGGGAGGCGACTGGCTGGCTGGGCCTTTGGCCCGGCTGGCCTTGGTCCTTTTTTTGACTGGATTCACGCGCAGAAAAACAAAAGAAAACTAAACTAAACGAACTCCAAAATTACTAAATTAAATTTTCCCCGACTCCTAAAAATGAGTCGAACAAAATGAACTTTACTCCGGACCTAGAATGCAATTTTTTTGAAAACGCGCATTTTTCCCTATCCAAATAAAAAGCAAACAAACACCGAAAACCAAAATTTGATTTATTCATTAAATCTTCATTTTTCCTAAGTTTGGGAAAAGTCATATTATTCCCTCTCTTATATTTTTGATATTGCAAAAATAATTGCGGATGAAATAAATAAATCAAATGATCCTCTTTTCCAAAATTTGAGAGAACTCAAATATGAAAATAATGAAATCTCCAACTCTCTCCGTGGGTCCTTGAGTTGCGTGAAATTTCTAGGATCGACCAAAATGCAAGAAAATATGATATGCATGATGATCTAGTGTATAACATTCCAAATTGCAAATTTGGGATGTTACAAACCTACCCCCCTTAAGATGAATCTCGCCCTCGAGATTCGGGTTGGCTAGAAAATAGGTGAGGGTGGTCCTTGAGCAAATCTTCTTCTCTTTCCCAGGTGGCTTCATCCTATGAGTGGTGGTTCCACTGAACTTTGCAAAACTTGATAACTTTGCTGCGGGTAACTCTACTGGCATAATCGAGAATCTTGACTGGCTTCTCCTCATACGTTAAGTCGTCCTTCAACTGAATCGCTTCGAGTGGCACGGTATCTCTTAGTGGTACCTCCGCCATCTCGGCATGACATTTCTTCAGCTGAGAAACATCGAATACATCATGAACTCCTGACAGCTCCTTTGGTAATTTCAACTTATAAGCGACTTCTCCCATACGTTGCAAGATCTTGTACGGACCAACGAAGCGTGGTGCTAATTTTCCCTTAACTCCAAAGCGCTTAACTCCTCGAAGTGGGGATACTCGAAGGTAAACTCTGTCTCCAGTTTCGTAAACTGTCTCCTTGCGTTTTGAATCTGCGTAGCTCTTCTGCCTGGAATGGGCTACCTTGAGCCTATCGCGAATCAACTTAACCTTCCATTCAAACTCCTTAATCAAATCTTGTCCCAAGAATTGACGGTCTCTAACTTCGTCCCATGACAACGGTGTCCTGCACCTCCTTCTGTATAAAGCTTCGAGAGGTTCCATCTTCAAACTGGTTTGGTAACTGTTGTTATAAGAAAACTCCGCATACGGCAAGTTATCGTCCCAACTAGATCCATAATCTAGTGCACAAGCTCTCAGCATATCTTCCAAAATCTGATTGACTCTCTCGGTCTGTCCATCCATCTATGGGTGAAAAGCTGTGCTGAACTCCAGTCTGGTTCCTAAAGTTTCATGCAATTGATTCCAAAATTTTGAGGTAAATTGGGTTCCTCTATCTGATACAATACTCCTTGGAACTCCATGCAAACAAATGATCCTAGTCATGTATATCTTTGCCAACTTAGCACTGGTGTAAGTGGTCTTAACTGGAATAAAATGTGCTACCTTTGTCAAACGATCAACTACTACCCATATCGAGTCATAGCCTGCTTTCGTCCTGGGTAGTCCTGTGATAAAATCCATGCCTATCTTATCCCACTTCCATTCGGGTATCGGCAATGGTTGTAACAATCTTGCTGGCTTCTGATGCTCTGCCTTTACTCTCTGACATACGTCACAAACTGCTACATATGCTGCAATATCCTTCTTCATTCCGGTCCACCAGAATGTTTCCTTCAAATCCAAATACATCTTGGTATTCCCAGGGTGAATCGAATACGGTGAATCATGTGCCTCTTGCAAAATCAACTTCCTGATCTCCAGGTCATTGGGCACATAAACACGGTCCTCAAACCATAAGGTATCGTGCTCATCCTCACGAAATCCCTTTGCTTTTCCTTCGCTCAATTTCTCTTTTATAGCAGCAATCTCCTTGTCAGATTTCTGAGCTTCTCTGATCTTATCCATCAATGTTGACTGAATCTCCAATGCTACTACATAGCCTCTCGGAACTATTTCCAAACATAGCTCACGAAGGTTTTCTGCTAACTCCTTTGGTACTTCTCCCGTCACTAGGGTGTTGACATGGCTCTTACGGCTCAATGCGTCAGCTACCACATTAGCTTTTCCGGGATGGTAATGCAATCTCATGTCATAATCCTTGATGAGCTCCAACCATCTCCTTTGTCTGAGGTTCAACTCCTTCTGCGTGAAAATGTACTTCAAACTCTTGTGATCCGTGTACACCTCACAATGATTTCCAATGAGGAAATGTCTCCACGTTTTCAATGCATGCACTACGGCTGCTAACTCCAAATCATGCGTGGCATAATTCAACTCATGAGGCTTCAGTTGCCGTGAAGCATACGAAACAACTCTCCCTTCCTGCATATGCACTGCTCCAAGTCCTCGACGTGAAGCGTCGCAATACACCTCATAATCCTTGGTCTGATCTGGCAAAATCAATACTGGTGAGGTAACCAAGCGTTTTCTTCAATTCCTGGAAACTAGCCTCACATTCCTCAGTCCAATTGAACTTAGTATCCTTCTTCAACAATTCAGTCATAGGCTTTGCAATCCTTGAAAAGTTCTCAATGAACCTCCGGTAGTATCCTGCGAGTCCAAGAAAACTCCGGATCTCTCCAACTGTCGTTGGTGATTCCCATTCGGTTACGGTCTCAACCTTAGTGGGGTCAACTGCTATACCTTCTCCGGATATAACGTGTCCGAGGAATCCAACTTCCTTCAACCAAAACTCACATTTGCTGAATTTGGCGTATAACTGATGTTCCCTTAGTTTCTCCAAAACCAAACGCAAATGTTCCTTATGCTCCTCTTCATTCTTTGAATAAACTAGGATGTCATCAATGAACACTACGACGAACTTATCAAGAAAGTCCATAAACACTTTGTTCATCAGTTTCATAAAATAGGCAGGTGCGTTAGTCAATCCAAATGACATAACGGTATACTCATACAGTCCATATCTCGTGGTGAATGCTGTCTTAGGTATGTCCTGCTCCCGAATCTTCAATTGATGGTACCCTAATCGCAAATCGATCTTGGAAAACACTTTAGCTCCTTGCAAACGATCAAACAGATCGTTGATCATTGGCAGTGGGTACTTGTTCTTGATGGTTACTTCATTCAATCCCCGATAATCTACAACCATCCTTAATGATCCATCCTTCTTTTCCACTAGAAGTACGGGTGATCCCCAAGGCGAAGAACTTGGGCGAATGTAACCTTTCTCCAATAACTCCTTAATCTGATTCTTAATTTCTACCAAATCCTTTGCTGGCATCCGGTATGGTCGCTTCGATATTGGGCCGGTACCTGGCAATAACTCAATCAAAAACTCAATGTCTCTATTCGGTGGCATTCCTGGCAATTCCTCAGGAAATACATCAGGAAAATCCTTCACCACTGGTACTTCTTCTTGCACAACTCCTGTTAGGCAGTTTACTTGTGTCCTGTTTGGCACATGCCGGGATACATACTTGATCCTTCTTCCTTCTGGTGTGGTAAGAAAAATTGTCTTACTGGCGCAATCGATGTTTCCTCCATGCATCGACAGCCAATCCATACCAAGAATCACATCCAGACCTTGGGACTCCAGAATAATTAAATCCGTTGGGAAAACATGCCTTCCTATACTTAATGGCACTTGGAAACATCCTTGTCTGGCCATGTACTCTGCTCCTGCGAGCTTACTAACATAGGCGTTTTAAGAATCCTAGTGGGCAGGCTATACTTTTCCACAAATCCCCTTGATATGTATGAATGCGATGCACCAGTATCAAAAAGAACGAGTGCGGTAAATGACTTAACCAGAAACTTACCGATTACTGCATCAGGCTGGTCTTCAACCTCCTCCACATTAATGTGGTTCACCTGTCCCCTATTGAAAGGGTTCGACTTTTTCCCAGAGCTTCCATTGCCATTTACATTCTGGCCTTCAGGACATTCATTGGCATAATGTCCGGTCTTGGAACACTTGAAACACGTGACTTGACTCAGGTCTCTCTTGGTTGGGGTCGATGGGGTGGTCCGGTTCTGGCCGTTGCTTCCTCCATTCCCATTACCATTCTTGTGGCCATTATGGTTATGCGAACTACCTCCTCCATGGGTATGCTGAAACTGAAATCCCGGTTTAGGGGTAAAATGGGGCTTCTGCTGGGCTCCAGAGTTATACTTCCCCTGTCCATACTTCCTCTTACGGTTCTCAATCTGCTGTTGCTTTCCTTCAATCATGATGGCACGATCTACCAACTCCTGGTAGTTGTCGAAACTCGCTACCATCAACTGCATGCTTAGTTCATCATTCAGTCCTTCCAGAAACTTCTCCTGCTTAGCTGCATCCGTAGCAACGTCATCTGGGGCATAACGTGCTAACTTGCTAAAATCGTCAACGTACTGGCCAACTGTCCTTCTTCCTTGGCGTAAGTTGCGAAACTCACGCTTCTTCATGGCCATAGCTCCTGCTGAAACATGGGCAGTGCGGAAAGCTTGCTGAAACTGATCCCATGTGACAGTGTCAACTGGGTAAGTGGCTGTGAAATTCTCCCACCATGCTGCCACGGGTCCATCAAGCTGATGTGCGACAAACTTCACTTTCTCACCATCCGTGCATCCTGCAGTGGTCAACTCCCTTCCTATCTTGCGGAGCCAATCGTCTGCTACTATTGGCTCGGTGCTACTGGAAAACACCGGCGGATTCAGCCTAAGGAAACGGGCTAAGTGGTCAACAGGTGGTGGTGGTGGTGGGTTGTTGTTGTTGTTCTGCTGGTTCTGAACTAACATCTGCATCAATTGATTCTGCTGCTGGATCAACTGAGTGAGCTCCGGTGGGAATCCATTGTCACGTCTCGGAGGCATCTGAGGGTTTAGAAAAGACGAGAATTAAGAATAGAGTGAGGTCTAAAGGGAAAACACTACCCCAATGCACATGAGCAAATGCACACAAAATCACTCCATTCAATCAAACAAGGGCTTACAATCGGTCTAACTATCGCAAAAGTGCTCGAACTATTGTGTTTACATGGGGGAATACTACTACTATCTGGTGGTCATCTAGAAATTTGAACTGATGGAAGACTCCATGATATCTGCTTCAGCTTCGTCTTCAAAGTCGGTTCACGTCGATGATGATGTAGTTGTCCAGACATGCGACGTACTCATCGTCCTCCTTGGATGCTAACTTCCTCTTGAGTTCTTCAATCTCCTACTTAAGATCACCATTGTGTCTCGCTAGAGCTACGATCTCGTCCATGTAGTCCTTGCGCGTAGACTTCAGTTCTCCTTCTAGCTCGATGATCCTTGCCTTTGCATTCTTCAACTCTATCATATCATTGCACATCTGGTTCTCGTGGCGTCGAATGTGCTGGTTTAACTCCTGGATGAAAGATGCAATGGATCTATCCTTCTTGCTGCTGACTAACTCCCATTGTTCATCTCGGCGTCCGCAAATCTGGTAGATAGTGTCCTTGAGGTCTTCTTGATAAACTTCTCCAATGCGTCCCATGGTGATATGAGCTTCCATGCTCCTTCCCAGACTCCAGGTTGGTGCATTGAAAACACTATTTATGGGCTTCGTAATTGGTGCGAATGTCCTTCCCGGAATGTGAGCTTGAATCTTCTAGCTCTCCTCTTCAGGCAGAGTGGCGTTGAAGGTTCCCGTGAAGCTTGGTAATCCAATGTTCAGGTACTTGGTGACTTCCTTCAGGTGAAATCCAAATGGTGTGCCTTCATCCGGTTGAGCGTACTTAATCTTCGCGTTCGTCATCCTAAAAGAGTAGAAAAGATGAGGAGTTAGAAAATGAGAAGAGAATGGTGATCTATGGCATTAACTTAGTGGTCGTGTCCTACAGTCAGCGTGTGCTCTGATACCATCTCTGTGGCGACCCGACCCGAATGGATCAAGTGCTCTGTGCTCCGATGTCATCCCTGGATCAGTAATGCTGACACCACACAGTACATCGAAGGATTTATAGCAGAGTGGCAATCACATAGTTATTACATCGTTGTCTCAAAGAGAACTTATTACAATAAAAATGGCTTAAGGCCATCTAATAACGATAACAGCGGAAGACTCGGAAGATAAATGGGTCCATCAACTCCAACGGCATCACTGAGTATAGAACCACGACCTAAAAGCACCTTACTCGTCGTCTGAAAAGTCTGCAACATGAGAAGTTGCAGCCTGAAAACGGGTCAGCACATGGAATATGCTGGCAATGTAACACATACAGAGTAATGGAATGAAACAACTATACTACATGCATATATGGCTGGTGGAAAGCTCTATGGTTACATTTTTGGGTAAAGCCAGTTTTTCCCTACTGCAAAGGAATAAATTTATTTAACTATCATGGTAGTTGTTAAACATCGAGAATGGTTGACAGCATTCCGATCCCAATTAAGTAATTAAAACCCAACAACATTAATTAGAAGTAACGTGATGAGATTCACATGATATTCAAGTACTAGATACTCAAGTTGTCCATAACCAGGGACACGGCTAATCATGATTAGTTTATACACTCTGCAGAGGTTTGCGCACTTTTCCCCACAAGACTCGATCGCCTCCGTTTGGTTTCTCGCACTACAGGGTGTTTGAGAAGACGGATGACCGAGACACAGTCTTTCAGAAGCGCTAGCACCTTACATGTGGGTAGACCGGTACACCTACTTTCCCCTACATCTGCTAGTCTACCCGTAAGAGTTCGCACAACTTAGTCAACTATGCCAGAGCCCATAATGGCTTGTGGCTGCACACGGAAGTTACTAGCATGAATGATCTTATGATCCCTTTGAGCCTGGGTGGCGGTCCAAAATAAAACAGGCAAGTCCTGATAGACATCAGGTGCCTCAATCCACCCAGATGTGTGTCTAAGTTGCCACCTTAGATAAACCCTTAATTATCAATCTCACATCTGTCATGGATATCACTCACCCAATCCACGTCTACTAGCATAGCATGGCATAATAAGCAAACGTAGAAGTAACTCCCAAAGGTTTCATAATAATACAGGTAATAGGTACTACCTCATCTACTTCCCATCCCACAATTTAATTAGATCCTAATCATGCAATGTGAGAGGATTGACCTAATGCAATAAAACATGGGTTGTAGAAAAGGTATGATCAAAGTGTTACTTGCCTTGCTGATGATCCGCGAGACCTAGGGTTTCGAAGTAACAAGCGGCGCAATCCGGGTGATCTATCGCAGACAAACAACAAGCACACAATAAGTACTCATCTAATGCACAGGTAAAACTCGAACAAGAGAACGAACCAGAGAGTTCAACTTAAGAACTCCGGTTGCAAAGAAAGAACGAACCGAACAAAGAAACGGAAAACAAACGGCGGAAGAAAACATCTCGGTTCTAGCAAGTTGAAACTAGGTCAAATTTTACTGTAGCAAAGGCTTGTTCAAGTTGATTAGTCGGAACGGCAGTTTCGAAACGAAACTCCAGGCGCTTGAATCACCTGATTCCGACAAACGAGCGAGAAGAAAGACTAGAACGAAGATCGGATCTGAGATCGCGATCGTGGAATAAATCCGACGAAAAGAAAGAGACGAACGGTTAAACGAACGGGCATCGTTAACCGGGGAATAATCGGTGATCACGTTCGTTCAGACGAACGGTCCGAAAGAAGAACGAAAACCGATCTAGGGTTTTCGGAAAAGAAAACCGAAACAAAGAACGAAAGAAAACCGGAACGGTTAAGAAAGAACCGGAACGGTTTAGAAGAAAAACTGAACCGAGGGGAGAAAAAGAGACGCGGCGCGGGACAACCTCAGCGAGGCTCCGGCGAACGGCGGCGACGGCGGCTATAGGGCGGCGGCGGCGGCTATAGGGCGGCGGCGGCGGGTGAGGGGCGCGGGGTGGGGCGCAGCTAAGGAGGCGACGGGCTTGGGATTGATGTGAGGAGAGGGGGGGTTTGGGGTGTATTTATATAGGTGGGGGGGATTACTTGGGGTAGGGGCAAGCAAAATAGGGAAAACAAAACAAGGAAAGGGGGGGGGGCTAACCGGCCTAGAGTCCCTCTGGGACTCGGCCTAGAGCGAGGGAGGCGGCGGCCTGGCGCTGCGCCTGGCGCGCGCGCTGGCTGGGGAGGCGGCCGGCTGGCTGGGCCTTTGGCCCGGCTGGCCTTGGTCCTTTCTTTTTGACTGGATTCGCGCGCAGAAAAACAAAAGAAAACTAAACTAA
Source organism: Triticum dicoccoides (assembly GCF_002162155.2). Lineage (NCBI taxonomy): Eukaryota > Viridiplantae > Streptophyta > Magnoliopsida > Poales > Poaceae > Triticum > Triticum dicoccoides. The sequence goes on along the minus strand of NC_041390.1, from coordinate 315,461,309 downwards.
ACGAACTCCAAAATTACTAAAGTAAATTTTCCCCGACTCCTAAAAATGAGTCGAACAAAATGAACTTTACTCCGGACCTAGAATGCATTTTTTTTGAAAACGCGCATTTTTCCCTATCCAAATAAAAAGCAAACAAACACCGAAAACCAAAATTTGATTTATTCATTAAATCTTCATTTTTCCTAAGTTTGGGAAAAGTCATATTATTCCCTCTCTTATATTTTTGATATTGGAAAAATAATTGAAGATGAAATAAATAAATCAAATGATCCTCTTTTCCAAAATTTGAGAGAACTCAAATATAAAAATAATGAAATCTCCAACTCTCTCCGTGGGTCCTTGAGTTGCGTGAAATTTCTAGGATCGACCAAAATGCAAGAAAATATGATTGCAAATTTGGGATGTTACAGTTGGTGATAAAAAATTGTACATATTCAAGAAATGAGCACACACACACACACACACACAAAAATACAACAACAATTGAGTGAGTATAGTGCATATACTTTTCCAAGCGATGCATGTATGGCACAAATTCAAAAATAGAATGTAACTCATGCATGGTCCCCAATTAAATGTCTACTATGTACACTAACTGAAATGTGAATATGAAGTATACTACTACGCACACCCAAATGTTGTGTTTTGGTGTCTCCATTGACTCCTCCTCACCACCCATACTTTGTGTATCGATCGATCTTCAACTATTTTGATAGAAGCAAAGGTGTCCCATCTTTTGATGAGATGGTGATTATCATTTTTCGGAGGAGTAGACTTTTATGATCTGACTATGAACGTGCGAGGACGTCGCGCCTTAGCAATCACTAAACTAACTCCAAGAGGTTATTGACCACACCGGAGCATGATCAAACTGACCACGAGGGTCCGTTTGCTCCACGTAAACGAAGAACAAGCAAGAAATTGAGATTGCAATATGGATATTGCGAATATACAAGGAAAGCTTTATTGATCAAGGTGGGGTTCTGTAACGTCTTGGTCTGGTTGTTGAACACAAATGAAGTACGCAAAGTTGCCACTATGGCAAACTTTAATTTAAACAAAACCCAACGTCTAAGTGACGCCCTAAGGGCTGTATATATAGAGGAAGAGGGGGGGGGATTTCGTGACCCCTTGGAGGACGGGTCCGAAACCAATCCTAACTTCATCTCCCCACACAAACGGACTCTAAAAATAGCCTATAGTGAAGTATTTCGACATTATATGGGCCTGGCTCAATAATAAGGTGACGCAACACCTATAGTAGCTTTTGGACGAAATTTATGAAGTAGCATCTTATATATTTAATCCAAACCTTCATGCACTCATTATGGTTGCTTCAAAGCACTAAAATCATCACTTGAAACTCTGTTCTTCTTCCCCTTGTGCATGCCATCATCTCCATGCTTGATCTTGCTCCAATGTTCATCCTTCTTGTCCAAGCTAGGCCCTTCATTTGTAAGCAAAACCAATGTATCCAATTTAGGCAACATCATATTCTAATGGACATTACAATTGTTACCAAGAAACGGAAGTACCTAATATTTTAACTAGCATGCGTGAGCTCTAGTAATTGGTCCGATATGTTGTTGTACTCAAGCTGGTTGAAGTGATAACTTGACAAGGGGTTTTGGCCCTCCGGCGAAGTATCTTTGCAATAGAAGAAGGTGTTCTACCATGGGGCGACTCGCCAAATTCATATGGGGAAAGATGAAATCCTTATTCTTTTTTATTGTCACCACATTGCATTCCAAAGTCGGCCCTCTAGTGCAATCAGTCTATTTGTTGCAGTAGAAAAATTCCAGGAAAAAGTTCATTGTTGGTTCCATGTGGCGATAATCTTCGCAAAAGACATTGAAATTTCTAAGACAGAGGATGGAGTTTGCTGCCAGATCTTGGGGCCGCATATTATAATGTTCAAGTACATTACGAAAGAGTCTAGAACCCGACAGCCTAAATCCCCTCGTAAGATGATCAGCAAAAATGATGACCTCACCTTGATTTTTGGCTGAGACCGGGTCTTCTCCTCAGGTGCACGCCATTTAATTTTTGCTTTAGGAGGTAGTAAGCCGGACCTCATGAGTTTCGTAAGCTAGAGTTAAGTCATGGTGGACTTTGCCAAGTATGCAATATTCTTCTCTTTGTTCTTTTGAGCCATCCCTTTGCGCATATGGTGAGTTAAAGGCTACAAAGTGGCAGCAGGGACATAAGCCAGTGGAGATGATTAAAATTACAAACATGAGATCATAAAACTCAGCAAAGCATAAGCCGACAAAAGGTGATCGATTGCCGAGTTACAAATCTACCACAAATAGCTACCGTTACGGCTTAACAAGAATTTTGGATCTTGATAATATTGAAAAAGAAGGTAAAATGATAGAGGCGATGTAACACCCAAGATGCGGCTATATCTCCCACGTGTCGAGGCACGATTTAGAGGCATAACCGTATTTTGGTTTTATCGGAAGAAGGGTCATCTTCACACCATCCCATGTAATGAACAAGGAAGAAAATAAATAGTTGGCTTACAATCGCCATGTCACACAATGATCAAATAATTCATACATCATTCGGAGTACACACATAGTCCGACTACGGATGGATCCAAATGAAAAGAAGACAACCCCAAATACTAAATCGCGATCGTCCCAACTGAGCACCACTACTGATCATCCGAAAAAGACACGTAGTAACGACCAAGGTCCTCGTCGAACTCCCACTTGAGCTCGGTTGCATCACCTGCATCGGTATCATCGGCACATGCAACTGTTTTGGTAGTATCAGTGAGTAACGAGGACTCAGTAATCTCAAAACCCACGAGATCAACACTATTTAAGCTTATGGTAGGAAGTGGCTATGAGGTGGAGCTGCATCAAGCGGTATGAAAATATGGTGGCTAACTTACAAGTACAAGAGTAAGATGAGAAACTACACAATAGTTGTAAACTAGAAGTGATCAAGAAGTGATCCTGGACTACTTACGTTCAAACATAACCCCACCGTGTTCTCTTCCCGAACCTCGTCGAAAAGAGACAATCACGGTTACACACGCGGTTGGTGTCTTTTAATTAAGTCAAGTGTCAAGTTCTCTACAACCGGATATTACCAAATTCCCACCTGTCACATAACCGCAGGCACGGCTCTCGAAAGTTTAAACCCTGCAGGGGTGTCCCAACTTAGCCCATGACAAGCTCACGATCCGCGGAGACAAACCTCCATCGCGGGACCCTCCGATCAGACTCGGAATCCCAGTGCACAAGATATTTCGATAATGGTAAAACTAGTCCAGCAAGACCTCCTGATGGACCGACCTAGCCTGATAGGAGTAGCACAATCTCGTTCTGAGGGTACACCAGATGAGCTAAGCGTACAGGTACCAACATAACCCAAGTTGCCAAGGGGTGGTCCTGCACGGTGTTCTAGTTTGGACCAGCACTCATGAGGAGCACTAGCCCGAGGGGGTTGATTAAGTCCACGGGGTTCGGAAAGTCCCTATGCAAGTTTTGTTATTAGGCAAATGGTAAAGCCAAGGTTGGGCCTTGCTGGAGGAGTTTTATTCAAAGCGAACTATCAAGAGGGTCCCATAAACCCTCATCGTGTTAGGGATGCAAAATCAAGGAACATAACACCGGTATGACGGAAATTAGGGCGGCAAGAGTGGAACAAAACACCAGGCAAAAGGCCAAGCCTTCCACCCTTTACCAAGTATATAGATGCATTAATTAAATAAGAGATATTGTGATATCCCAACATATCCATGTTCCAACATGGAACAACCTGCAAGGCACCTACAACTAGCAATGCTATAAGAGGGGCTGAGCAAAAGCGGTTACATAGCCAAACAACGGTTTGCTAGGAAGGTGGGTTAGAGGCTTGACATGGCAATATGGGAGGCATGATCAACAACTGGTAGGTAGCGCGACATAGTGACGGAACGAACAACTAGCAAGCAAAGATAGAAGTGATATCGCGGGTAATGATCATCTTTCCTGCAAAGTTCTTAGGGTTGTCGAAAGCTTGCTCCTCATAAAGGTACTCAATAGGATCCTTGTTCACGAACTCGTCTCTCGGCTCTACCCAAAGCAAGAACACAAGCAATTGAACAACAATCAATCATGATGCAATCACAAGCAACATGATGCAAGACATGGCATGGAATGCAAGATATGATGTGCAATGCATATGGGTACTTCGGAAGGGAAATGATGATCATGGCATCAACTTGGCAAACCAAGCATGCCACTTGAAAGATTGAGTGATTTCGGTCAAAAACGACATAAAGATCAGCGGAAATGGATGCACGGTTTGCAAATGACGAGCAAAACAAGAACAAAGAAAAACTGCACTTAACAGCATCATAGCACTTAAGATACACCAAGAAACTATGCTACAACACTCCAACATATCAAAAAATCACATGGCATGCTAGTACTAAAGGCAAATAACAAAACCCCCTTACTGAACTTTAGCCAAAGATGCACAAAAAAGATGGTAGCATCAATGCAAACATGGCAAGTGATATGAACAGTTTCAGACTTGGTAGAAAAACATGGCATGGCAGAAACAGATTCATGATAGCAACTTTGCAAGCTCATGCCACTCACCACAAAGCATTTATGGCATCACAAGGTAAACAATAGTAAGCAGACACATTTATGAAGTTAAACATGGCAAGAGCAAGTTCATAGGGTGCATGGATCACTAACAAAACACATGGCAAAAATGCACTTCATGTTAACAATTTGCCTGCAGCAACATTTAGCAAAAGTAGAGCATGGTAATGACAAGCCACACTACTCCATAATTATAATCAGAGACATGAATGGATAGAGCATAACCATATCTTCAAAACACTCTTACTGAGCTGCATCAAAATATGCATGGATCTACTTGTGGCAACAAGTCAACATAGCAACATAATGTAACAGGAAAAGACTTAGCAGAAATATTAAAAGAAATACTAAGTGTCTGAAATCAGCAACATCATGTGGCCTACTTTGCATGCTTGTGCTAGTCACCACAGAGCTCGTAAAAATACAAGGCTTGCACCACTGTAAAGATGTCATGGATATGCTCCTAAAACATGTAGACATGATGCTCAAAGGATGCACACTCAAAATGATATGAAAAAGACAATTCAACAAGTTATGATGAATTCCAGCAGACAACGTCATATAGCACTTCTGCAACAAAGATTAAGGCCTCAATATGGACAGTAACATGCATGCAAATGACACTAGCACGTAGGTCATCATAAGACGAACATCTCGATATATCATATGCACAAATCGGAGCTACGAGCGTCGAGATATGGCATGATAAAGGGGCACACATAAAGTTGGATTCCATGGACTTAGAGAGAAAATGACCTCGCGAGATCCAAGGTTCATCTGTGGCACATGAACTGAGGTGGCCGGCAAGGTCAACAGCGACGATGGCGGCTCGGCTCTGCGTGGATCCGGCGACGGGGGCCATGTGGAAGGGCGTCGGTTGTGTGCGATGCACGGCGGCGGAGGTCGGCGGCGGCGGCGGGCGGCGCGCGGGGCGACGCGGCGACCGGCGTCGGGGCGAGGGCGGTGGCACGCGAAGTGGTGGCGGCGTGCAACGGCAGCGGCCGACAGGGAGGTTTGGCGTGGCGGAGGCGGTGAGGACAGGTGGCGGGCGGTGATTAGTTGCGGGTGGCGACGGACGTGTCGGCGCCATCCGGGCATGTCCGGCGCGGAGGGGGAAGGTGTATCTAGGGTTTCGTCCGCAATTTGAGGAGGGGGAGGCATATTTATAGGTAGGGGGCTTGGAGAGTCCAAATGAGGTGCTGTTTTCGCCCACACGATCGTGATCCAATGACGGATAGCATGGAGGGGGTTTAGATGGGCTAAAGGGTTGTTTTGGAGGGGTGTCGGGCTGCAATGAGAGAGGGGTTTTTGCGGTTACCCGGTTAACCGTTGCAGCACCAAATGACCTCCAAATGGAATGAAATTTGACAAGCGGCCTACCGGTGGTGTACCAAGGCCACTCGACAAATCTCGGCCCATTCCTAGAACATTTTTATCCCGCTCATGAAACGAGACCTAAGAGGTGCAATGGGTGCATGTGTGAGTGCAGGATTCCGAAACGGACAATGGGGAAAAGGAACGGATGCATGAGACGAACACGAATGCAAATGAGATGCACATGATGCCATGAGATGAAATGCATGACATGAACAAAATGCAAAAACGAGGACAAAACCCAACCACGAAGGATATAACATATCACATATCCGGAAATGGCAAGAGTTGGAGTTTCAATTGTGGAATGTTACATCCGGGGCGTTACAACTCTGCACCACTACAAGAGGATCTCGACCCGAGATCTAGGACTGAAAGAACTCCAGATATTCGGAACAGAAGTGATCCTCGCGATCCCAGGTGGCTTCTCGGTCGGAATGGCCAGACCACTTAACTTCTAGGAATTTGATCGACTTGTTGCGAGTTTTGCGCTCGGTTTCTTCAACAATGGCAACAGGATGCTCATGATAAGACAAATCTTCTTGGAGTTCAATCTCTTCGAAGTTGATAGTGCGCTCAGGCGTCTTGAAGCACTTGCGAAGCTGTGACATGTGAAACACATCGTGCACATTTGGGAAGTTGGGCGGGAGCTCAAGTTGATAGGCGAGGTCGCCTCTTCTGCCAATGATCTTGAAAGGACCCACGTATCATGGGGCAAGCTTCCCTTTGATACCGTAGCGTTGAGTGCCTTTCATTGGAGAGACGCGGGGGTAGACATGGTCTCCAATCTTGAAAGCCAAGTCATGGTGCTTGCTATCATAGTAACTCTTCTGGCACGATTGCGTGGCTTTGAGATTTTCACGGATGACTTTACACATTTCTTCAGCTTCTGTGATCAAGTCGTTGCCAAGAAGTTGGCGTTCACCAGTCTCGGACTAATTGAGAGGAGTACGTCAATTTCTACCATATAGAATTTCGAATGGGGCCTTGCCCAAACTTGCTTGGAAGTTGTTGTTGTAGGAGAACTTGGCATATGGGAGACAATCTTCCCACTTCATACCGAAAGAGATTACACAAGCTCTAAGCATGTCTTCGAGGATTTGATTGACTCTCTCGACTTGGCCACTTGTTTGAGGATGGAAAGCCGTGCTGAAGCAAATGTTGGTGCTCATGGCCTTCTAGAAGCAGTCCCGAAACATAGAAGTGAAAATGCACCCGCGGTCTGAAGAGATCAATTGCGGAATTCTATGCAACAAGACAATTATGGAGGTGTATAGCTCTGCCAACTGAGCTGCCATGATAGATTCTTTGATTAGAAGGAAATGAGCCACTTTTGTAAGCTTGTTGATGACAAAGAAGATTGCATCATTCCCATGCTTCGACTTTGGGATGCCAATGACAAATTCCATTTTGATATGTTCAAACTTCCATTCTGGAATAGCAAGAGGTTGGAGGAGACCAGCTGGTCGTTGATGTTCTGCTTTCACCCTTCGACAGACATTACATTCATTCACGAATTGAGCAATCTCTTGCTTCATTCGAGTCCACCAATATGATTGCTTGAGGTAATGGTACATCTTCGAACTGCCTGGATGAATGGAAAGAAGAGAATTGTGCACTTCGTTCATTATGACCTTCCTTAGATCACCTTTAGGAACCACAATCTGGTGCTCGAAGAATAAGGTGTCCTTGTCATCAATGTGATAGCACTTGTATTTGGATAAGCCCTTGGCAATACCGTGTTTCACCTTCTTCACCATGGTATCAAGGAGTTGTGCCTCACGAATTTGTTTGTCCAAAGTTGGAGTGACTTGAAGGTTGGCAAGAAAACCTTGAGGAACAACTTGGAGGTTGAGCCTGCGGAAAGCTTCACAAAGATCCGGTTGGAATGGCTTGAGAATTAAGCTATTGCAATAAGACTTTCTGGTCAAAGCATCTGCAATCACATTCGCCTTGCCTAGAGTATATTCAATGCTTGGATTGTACTATTGAATCATCTTGACACAACGAGTTTGCCGGAGGTTGAGGTTGGGTTGAGTGAAGATATATTTGAGGCTCTAGTGATCGGTGAAAATGTCCACTTGTCTTCCCAACAAGAGATGTCTCCATGTTATTAATGCATGGAGAACTGCCGCCAACTCAAAATCATGAGTGGGATAGTTCCTTTCATTTGGCTTCAAATAACGAGAAGTATAGGCCATAGATTTCTTCTCTTGCATTAGCACGACACCGAGACCTTGCAATGAGGCATCACACACTACTGCAGGATGCTGCTAACGCGACACTACGATTAGAGACCCTTCGAGAAACTGTGTGCGATGCAATAATCGCAAACGGTGTTGTATGAAAAGCTTCAGAAATGTATAAAATGTTTGCGATGGAGGATGCATCAAACACGGTTCAGGTTTTAGTTGCATGTGCAATGAAGGGCATACAGTTCAGTTCAATTAACTGTTTGCGATAAGGACGAACAAAAGAAACAGGCAGCCAGATGAAGGCGTGTGCGATACACAGCATACGATTCACTCAGATGAACTGTTTGTGATTAGGCAACACAAAAGAAACGGTCAGCCAGATCAAGGTGTGTGTGATTGAGGGCATACGCTTCTGAAGGATTAACTATTTGCGATTAGGCAACAGAACATAAACGGGTTAGCTAGATCAAAGTGTCTGCGATTGATGGCATACACTTCACATGGATGAACTGTTTGCGATTAGCCACAACAAATTGAAACGGTTAGATAGATCAACGTGTGTGCGCTAGACGAGCACACACATTCTAATTAAAAGTACCATGCGCGATGGTGCTAACATTGCCTATTTCAGTGCACCCTATGGTGCAAATGCCATGTACGCGGCCGAGAAGGCACGTGCCCACGTTATGCCTTCCGGGAATAGTGTCGCACTTATAACCGTCAATAAATTTTGAGCATGCGTCCCATCACATTCCAAATTGCAAACCTGTTCACACCGATCAAAACCTAAATGGTTTCCCACTTAGGAGCGTATTACTACACGGTTATAAATACTACTACTCCAAGATGACTGCACATTCCTTCTCAACTCCTCATCCACAATAAGTCAAAAACAAACAAGTCATTCATCATCGTTCCCTTGCGCCCGCCATGGCCAGCGTGAGTTCTGGGTCGAGAGATTGCCAGCAGGGAGAGGCGAGCCTAGAAGAGGGAGCACGAGAGATGTCCTGCCTCGCCGCGAAAGTAGCCAACATGTCCCGCCGCACGACTGTAGCAGCAGAGAGGTCCCGCCGCGCCGTCGATGCAGCAGACTGGTCCGGCCACGCCGCGGAAGCAGAAGAGATGTCATGCCGTACCGCGAATGCAGTAAAGATGTCCTCCGACGCCGCAACGGCCTAGGAAATTGCCTCGCGGGCAGGCAGGACTCTTACAGGCATATGCGTGCCCTCGTCCTTAGGCAGATGGATCAAATCTCCAGGTGGGAAAGGTTGCAGGATGACCTGCAAGCCTCGTTTGAATAGTCTACCGATGTCATCCGACAACTAAATGAGAGCAATGCGAAGCTTCGGGCCGAGCACGACCTGCTGAGGGCGGAGATCGTTGGAAGTGCGGAGCAACAAGATCAGAACACTGCCTTGGTGAAGAGGATCAGCGTCATCGTCGAGAAACTTATGGACAAGAATGCCAGGCTGCGCATTGAGCGTAGACGGCTGGTGGAGGAATCTGTGGATGCTCTCAACTAGCATCTTGAGGAAAAGAAAGAGATCGTTGCCGCCCGCCGCGAAGTCTAGTTCCTGCTGTGGCTTCCTTGTTCTCTTGCCCTTCTGTATATTGGGCGTTGCCGCATGTGGCTTTTTTAAATTACGTTTATAAATATGTAAGACAATTATTATCCAATGTCATCGTCCTTATATTCATCATGCTTGCTATAAGTCGCAGTTGATGCTATATAGGTCTGTCGGATCTTAAATCAAGATCCATGCAAAACTTTCTTTCCAGATTTTCATTTTTCTCTCTTAAATCTCAGTCCAGTGAGACATATAGCCACGCCATAGAACAGGTGCTCGGGTGCCATTAATGGAGACATTGGGAGGGAGGTGCACAGCGGGTAGCGGTCAAAAGGGCTCTCCTCTCGATGAGCACGCGCAGGGGTCTATTCGCACGCCTCCCATACTCAAATAGGTACCCCGCACGACACCTCCTAGCCAATAAAAAAGGGGACGTGTGGCCGCACGTAATTGGTAAGTCGAACGCCCACGGTTTCAATAATACTTGCGCTTCTGATTTGTAACTTGACTGCACTTGTTCCAAAATGACTTTGTTGATTGTTAATGTGTGAGCCTTCCAAAATTGGAGAGAAAAATGACCACAACATGTTGGTGCCATGTCATGAGACCATGCGAAGTTTCATGATTTTCAGGCGTGTTTTGGAATTACAGGAATTAAAAGACCAAGTTTCTCAATCTTTCTGGCCGAGCCACGACACCTAGATGTTTGAATTTCACTCCCATCTCTTGCATGGGACCTAGAAATTCACCCAAGGACACACATGTGATTTTTCAAACAAATTTGGTGCACTAGAGCATGTGCTTGTAGTTCATATTTGAATTATGCACATTAAATGCCCAGCAACTCAGTTAATGTATAAAAAGGCCAAACGGACCCGGAATAATACCAAAATTTAGCACGGTACTTCTATTTGGTCTAATCTGGCTGTGTAAAAAAATAAGGCGGGAGAAGGCAGTGTACATATGTCGTTTCGCACATGGAGGTGACACATTCCCTCTCAGAACCACGAGCCTTCTTGAGAGAAGCTCCGGTTTGCAAGAAGCTTACACCAAAGCTTGTCCTAATTCGGCCAAAAAAATTACCGTAGCATGTTGGTGCCATGTCATGAGACCATGCCAAGTTTCATGATTTTCAGGCGTGTTTTGGAATTACAGGAATAAAAAAACCAACTTTCTCAATCTTTCCGGTCGAGCCACGATGCCCATATGTTTGAATTTCACTCCCATCTCTTGCATGGGACCTAGAAATTCACCCAAGGACACACATGTGATTTTTCAAACAACTTTGGTGCACTGGAGCATGTGCTTGTAGTTGAAATTCGAATTATGCACATTAAAATCCCAGAAACTCAACTAATGTATAAAAAAGGCGAAACGACCCGGAATAATTCCAAAATTTAGCACGGTACTTCTATTTGTTCTAATCTAGCTATGTATAAAAATTAAAGTGGGAGAAGGCAGTGTACGCATGTCGTTTCGCACATGGAGGTGACACGTTCCCTCTCAGAACCACGAGCGTTCTTGAGGGAAGCTCTGGTTTGCAAGAAGCTTACACCAAAGCTTATCCCAATTCGGCCAAAAAAATTACCGCAACATGTTGGTGCCATGGCATGACACCATGCCAAGTTTCATGATTTTCGGGCGTGTTTTGCAATTACAGGAATTAAAAAACCAACTTTCTCAATCTTTCTGGCCGAGCCACGACGCCTAGATGTTTGAATTTCACTCCCATCTCTTGCATGGGACCTAGAAATTGACCCAAAGACACACATGTGATTTTTCAAACAACTTCGGTGCACTGGAGCATGTGCTTGTAGTTGAAATTTGAATTATGCACATTAAATGCCCAGAAACTCATTTAATGTATAAAAAATGAGAAACAAGCCTAGAATAATTCCAAAATATAGGAAGGTACTTCTATTTGGTCTGATTTGGCTGTGTAAAAAATTAAGGTGGGAGAAGGAAGTGTACGTATGTCGTTTCGCACACAGAGGTGACACATTCCCTCTCAGAACCACGAGCCTTCTTGAGGTAAGCTCCGGTTTGCAAGAAGCTTATACGAAAACTTGTCCCAATTTGGCAAAAAAAATTACCGTAGCATGTTCATGCCATGTCATGACACCATGCCAAGTTTCATGACTTTCAGGCATGTTTTGGAATTACAGGAATTAAAAAACCAAGTTTCTCAATCTTTCCGGCCGAGCCACGACGCCCAGATGTTTGAATTTCAGTCCCATCTCTTGCATGGGACCTAGAAATTCACCCAAGGAAACACATGTGATTTTTCAAACAACTTTGGTCCACTAGAGCCTGTGCTTGTAGTTCAAATTTGAATTATGCATATTAAATGCCCAGAAACTCAATTAATGTATAAAAAAGGCCAAATGAACCCGGAATAATTCCAAAATTTAGCATGGTACTTCTATTTGGTCTAATCTGGCTGTGTAAAAAAATTAAGGCGGGAGAAGGTAGTATATGTATGTCGTTTCGCACACGGAGGTGACACGTTCCCTCTCGGAACCACGAGCCTTCTTGAGCGAAGCTCCAGTTTGCAAGAAGCCTACTCCAAAGCTTGTCCCAATTCGGCCAAAAAAATTACCATCGCATGTTGGCTAAGAAGATTCAGTCCGCCAAGAGCGGGCTGAATGAAGCCTTCTCCAGCCTGCTAGCAGGCTTCAAGGTATGCAATGTAATATTTTTGATCATTTTTATGAGAAATATGCCTGTATATAGACAATAGCCCCTGAGACTCTGTTCGCTTCTTTGAAAGAAAAGCGAGCACAGGATCAATAGTCAGTTCTCAGGTGGTAACATGCTACTTTATTTGGAAATGGGCCTCCCGGTTTAGTGGCGACTGCCCAGTCAGCAGAGATTTCCGAGGTCAAACGGAAACTAGAGAGAGCTGATGAGGACCTAGTCCTTGTTAACAAGTGGCTCCACCAGGCACAAGGTATGAGATACTCTTATTTTATGCCTGTTTATGTCCGTGTTATGTGGAAATTCCAGAGCTGCAACGTGTGTGTTTGTGCAGATGGTGCTGCCGCGGTTGGAACCCTCAGGGGTGAGCTTACCCAAGCCAAGGAGCAAGCAAGGGTAAGCAAGGTAGCCGCGGATAAAGCAGTTGCGGACGTAACAGCCGAACAGGCCGCTCGGCGCCGTTTTGAGGAACGGGCGACTGACGTAGAGCAGAAGCTCAAGGACACCGCCCGTAACTGTGAGTCCTTAGAAGAGGAAAATAAGGCAAAGGGTCCGAACTGGCCAAGGCCCTTGAAGATGCCAAGGAGGCGTGGTCCGAATCTCCCGTGGTGCGCGAGGATATCCGTCAAGCCTGAAAAATAGCGGCTGGTAAGCCTTTTTCCGTTACAAGCTAAATTTGGGAATCGGGGGTATGCCTTGCTTAATCCAATATGTACTTCTCGAGATGCATATGCGGATCTTCCGAAGAGTGCTGCAGACGCCGCCCAATTCTTCCGGGCCCAGGAGGGGTACACAATGAAGAAGCTTTTCTTGTTGCAGTTTGCAGGGAAGGAGCGTCCCGCACTATTAAATGAACAAATGGCACAATGGGCGGAGCTGCATAGGATGTACAGCGCGGCCATGATGGATGTCATAGTCTAGTTGTGGCTGACCGAAGCCATTTCGGGCAGCTACTTCGGCCTTGTGTGGCGTCTCATCGATGCGCTGCCCTGAATCGATGCCGTCAAGAGGTGGTCCCGCATAGAAGGAGCGCGAATGGCCTTTCCCCGTGTTAAGATGCACTGGGCGAAGATGAATGCCGAAAAGGTGGTAGTTGAGGGCCAGCCCAAAAGCAAGGACCATCGCACACCAGAGTGCTATTTGAGGACGGACTAAAAGGTGGCCGCCTTGTAGAAGGCCAATGCTCGAAGGATGTAGTTTTAGAGTGAACGAGTCCGAACCATTCAGGAGTTTGTATTATGAACTAAGGTTTTTTTATATATTCATGCCTTTATGAATGGTTTTATCCTCCTGTGCGGCCGTTTTTATATTTGAGAGTTCCAAGTCGTCGGCTTCAACCCCCATGTAGATACTACTGGGGTGTTCAGAATTGGACATGACTACACTTATCCCATCGTCTTGGTCCATGAAGGACATGTCACCGCGGGAACCAGGCAATCAGACTACGCGGTTTCATTGCTCTCACATAGCCATAGGAGTTTGACAATGGGTCTACAAAGCAGCCCCTGGTGTGTACGCGGCTATCCAAATGTGGATGTGTTGCATATGTGACCGGAAAACAGTCCTTCGTGTAATACGGAAAAAAATTCTAAAGATTTTAATAAGTCGCCAAGTGGCTGATCAGCTCTCGCCACATCATGATAGTCAGTTTTCGGCTTTCTCTCCTAAGGTGCTTAACCGGACGAACCAGAAACACAATCACAGTAGTTCTCCCTTTACTACCCTATCCGATCGGACGGAACGTAAGGTAGCAAACACAAGAGTCGGACACCCAACTATTGACCAAAGACATGATTCGGAGCCGATGCATATAGTGCCGAGATTGGGACGCCGAATTGCGCTATAAAGCTGTTCAGACTTTTTATTTGGTAACACATGTGTTGCCATATAGAGCCCCTGATAATTTTGTGTCGAGGTGTGTGGTTGAGACAACTAATGAGATGGAATAAAGTCTATAAGTAAAAACGATACCGAAGAGGAATTTGGTTTTACTGGAATCTGGTTGATACATCAAAACATAATCTTACAGAGGGTACCATAATCACCAAGGTCATTTTACATGCCGAGGGTCTAAGGCTAAGGGAAAAGGCTTCATACAGGTTCTTGAGTGAAGTTTTTCTTGAAGGGTTAAAGACAGTAGGAAAGGATCCTACTGACACGTATATTATATCACTTTTGTCAAAGTGTTAGTTTACATGATTACAAGGTGGGTCAGCACACGTGTAGGGGTGTGTCAGCACCCCAAGAGGGGAGAGTAAGGTGGAGGTGGTTATAGGTTTGTGGAAGGCAGAGATAAACTCTACTAGGGGGGGCTTGACCCTATGGCATAATAAATCCAGGTCATTTTGTAGTCTAGCCCTCCAAGAGTTAAAGGTGGGGGGATGCCTCTAAAGACAATTCCATTGTGTTCTTTCCAGATGCTCCAAGCGGATAACATGTAGATTTCCACGAACAATGGCGAGAGCCAACGAAGTCTTCCACCTCGGATAAGCTGCAATCTGTTTCCATCATTTGGCTAAGAAATACCAAGTGCAGTCCAGCATCTTTGGCTAAAGGGGCAGTTGAAGAAAAGGTGCTCAACGGTCTCTTCCACATTGCAGCTACAAATAGCACAGTTGACGTTGTTTCCGACGTTGTAGTGCCTCCTTTTCAACATGTTTCTCGTGTTGACTCTATCTGCTAGGAGTAGCCACGCAAACACTTTGATCTTGGTTGTGCATTTTGAGTCCCAAATCCAAGCAATGGCTGGATCAGCCGAGACATTCCTGAAGAATAATTTATAGTATCTGGCCGAAGTGTATTTGTCTCCCCAGGAATAGGTCCACTGGTCAGGTTTGTCCCCATCAGGGATTGTGTGTGTAGTTTGGGCTTGTAGTTGTTGAAGTTCTTGTCGAGCCAGCGGTCTCAGGGGAAGGTGAAAGCCAGTGTGGATATTGGTTATCGCCAAGAAGTCAGCAACCGAAGCATCCTCAAGTTTGGTGAATGAGAAAGCCCGGGGGAAAGCTTCTTCGTTCAGGTGATCACTCCAGTGATCTTTCAAGAACAACACGGTGTCACCTATGCCAATTTGTACCGTAGTGATCCCATGATAAATGTCACTCAAGTTCATGACATCTTTCCACTAGAAAGAGCCGCAAGCATCCGTGGCATGGGGCACCTTGTTGTTGTAGTATGTATTCCAGATCAGATGGACCCAAGGGATGTCATGCTTGTTGTAGAAGCTGTGTAGAAACTTGAGAAGGAGAGCTGTGTTTTGGATTTTGATATCGAGAATCCCTAGGCCTCCGCGATTCTTGGGGCGGCAGACTAAGTCCCATGCAGCTAGGGAGGTTGCTTTTTCCCCCTGGTCAGTTTTCTTGCGCCACAAGCAGCGCCTTCGGATTTTGTCAAGTTGTTCAATCAATTTGGGAGGGAACCTTAGCGTACACATTGGGTATATCAGCATGGACGTTATGAGTGAATTTAGGAGAGTCAGTTTAGAACCATGATCCAGCATACATAGGGAGGAAGATAGCCTTCTTTCAGTTCTTTCCACTAGTGGCATCAAATCCACCATGGTCGGCTTGGTGGTGCCCATTGGCAAACCAAGGTAGGTGAAGGGCATTTTACCCTTAGTGCATCCCCAAATTTGAGCTAGTTGATTAACCATGTACTCCTGTACATTGAGTGGTATGAGGAATGATTTTTGGAAGTTTATCTTTAGACCGATGGAATCAGCATAATCCAATAGCAGTTGCTTCATAATTTTGACTTGACCGGGACATGCAGGCATCATCAAAATGGTGTCGTCGGCATATTGGACCACAGGATAATCAGTTGGTTGATTGCAAAGGATCGAGAGTTGGATCTTGTGCTGTCTGTACGCATCATTTATTGCAGCTTGTAGGAGGTCGGCAGCAAGGACGAAAATGAGAGGAGAAAGTGGATCTCCCTGACGAACGCCACGTCTGCAGTGAAATTGTCGGCCCGGGACACCATTCAGAAGCACGGAAGAAGTACCTGACTCAAAACTCTTCTTGATCCAGTTGAGCCATCTATCATCGAATCCCATTTGCTTCATGATAGCAAGCATGGCAGGGTGTTCTATGGTGTCGAACGCTTTTGCAAAATCGAGCTTGAGCAGAATGATTGGAGCGCCGGATTGCATGCACTGATATATGTACTCGAAGGCCCAAGCAATACAATCCTGAATGGTGCGGGTGCGGAGAAAACCGTATTGGTTTCGGTGCATGATTTTGAGCACGATTTTCTGCAGCCTATTAGCCAAGATCTTTGTTATGATCTTCAGACAACAGTTAAGGAGCGTGATCGGTCTGAAGTCATTAGCAGTCTCGGGGGAGTTGATCTTAGGAATGAGGGTGATGAAACCTGAGTTAATGCTGGCGAGGTCTATGTTGCCACTATAGAATTCCTCACAAAGTTTGTAGAGGTCATTTTTGATGTTATGCCAGCAAGATTTCAAGAACTGCCCATTGAAGTCGCCAGGTCCAGGAGCTCTGTCATTGGGCATGGTTCTGACTACCTCATCGATTTCTTTGTGTTTAAACGGTGTTGATAAGGTCTCGAGTCCGTCAATTCTCTTGATGATGTTAGGTAGATCAAATTTCATTTCAGGTGGGGACAATTCACCCACTCTTTGCTTATAAGTGTTAAACAGAAGTGCCTCTTTGGACGTGTGATCACTGACTATTTCTCCATCAGGTGTCTTCAGTGTGGCTATGGAGTTCTTCCTGTACCGTTCTGTGGCAAGTGCATGGAATAACTTTGTGTTTTCAGTGCCAAACTTGATATACCTGATCGTGCACTGCTTCTTCCAGTACTGGTTCTGAAAATGTAAGAGCTTCAGAAGGTGGGTTTTAATAATGTGTCTGAAATTAGCTTCAGGTAGGGACAATGGTCTCTAATCTTCAAGCCCATCGAGCTCAAGGAGGGCCTGGTTGCAGTTTTGGATGAGAATAGAAAGCTTGGATATGTTTTTGCTCCAGGATTTCAAATCATATCGAAGGTTCTTCATTTTTTTTGCAGATGGTGGCCGCAGCATTTTTGGCATGGCATTGTTTGTTCCAAGATGTTGCCACAACTTGTAGGAAGTTTGAGTGGTTAGTCCAGTAGTTTTCGAATCTAAAAATCTTGCTTTTGGGGATGGTTGTTTCAATATGTACCACACATATTGGTTTCCCCAAGGTGGAAACTAATGTATTTGGGAAAGATTAAGTCCAATGGCAGGATGAGAAAAACCAATCTAGTTGCTCGAGTAGCGGGTCATCCTGCATGTTACTCCAGATGTATGAGCGGCCTTTGAGAGGTATTTCAACTAGTGCTTGCGTCCGGATAATGTCGTTGAACATTAAAATGTCCTTTGGATCACCTCCCGCCTTATTTCTATTTGCAGATGATCGTATAAAGTTATAGTCTCCCACTAGCAACCAATCTTCAGAGTCTGGTATATCCAGATCATACAACCAATCAGTGAAAAGAACATGATCATTGCCTTGGCAAGGCCCATAAATATTATATAATGACCAAACATTTCCAGAAACTTTGGAGGTCAGAGTAATCCCAAGAGCATGAGTTTCAGAGTAACAGACTGATCCAATAAAAGCGGAGCCATTCCAAATAGTAATAATTCCCCCAGAAGCCTCACGAGAAGGAACATAAGCAAAATGATCGAAGCGTTTAGGACAAAAGGTTTGAAGGAAAGCCAAATCAAAATGCATGCGCTTGGTCTCTTGCAGGCAGATTACATCACAACTACAGGTCTCGATAGCATTTCTAATAGCTAGTAACTTGTCGTCGGAGTTTATTCCTCAAATGTTCCACACCAGAACATTCCACTGCTGCTTGGGGGGCATGAAGCTGTGGCTTAAGAGGAGGATGAGGTCGAGCTCTCCTGATCAGCCATAAGGATGTCTTCGGAGAGTTCAGCTGCAGGAATGTTGCATCTGACTGTGTCGATCATCTGAAGCACATGAACTGGTGTTGGTGGAGGCGCAGAGCTTGGCTCAACAGAGGTGGTGGAGCTGTGGTTGGGGGCTTCGGGCACTTGTCGAGCTTTGACCTTGCTTCTAGTGGATCTACCATTGACGAGGCTTTGAAGCCATCATACTTATTGGAGCGGGTACTACGACGCAGATTGGATTCATCAATAGCAATGGGTTTCTTCTTTCTATCTTTGCGCATCTGGTCAGTAAGCAGAGACATGTAGTCTAAAGAATTGCTATCAGAAAGAGCTTGTATAGATGAACCAGAGTCCTTAGAGCTAGTCACCTCAATGTTAGCCGGTTCATGGATATTCAGTAATGAAGGTGGAGTGATGCTGTGTCACATCCCTAGTCTGGTATGACCTAGACTAGCTAGTCATTTGTTCATCATGTTTATATTCCATTTAAATTTGAAATGAGGATTGGTGGAACCCTCAGAATCATTTTTGAAAATGACCCAAATAAAAATTTCTCCAAAAGGGTCCAAGAAAATGCTCATGTTGCTGTCTGAAAATATTGGACAGAGATAAAAATCAAACCAATATTTTTAAGAGCTCATAGGTATTTATTTTGGGCATTTGGAATTAATGCATAAATATTTGCATTGGAAATATATTAGTTATATATATTAATATATGTCCAAAAATTATGCCACCTGTTGGGGAGCTCTGGAATAATATAGTTAGCTCCTGCAAAAATTGGCATAAGGTAATAAAATGATTTAATATTTTAATTAAATCAAAACAAATGTCAGAAAAATAGAAAAGAAAACAGAAATAAAAAGGAAGACTTACCTGGGCCTCCTCCCTGTGCAGCCCAGCAGCAGCCAGCGCCGGCCCAGCCCACTGGCCCCCTCCTCTGTCGTCTTCGTCCTCGACAGGGGGATGGGCGCGTGCCCGACGCGCGCGCGCTCCGCCACGCCACGCCACCAGCCTCCCTGCCTGCCTGCCCTCTCCCCTCCTCGTCTGGACGCCTCTGGAGACGCCACGCGCCGCCCCGACCCCTCTCACTCTTCCCCCCCGTGCTCCTCCTCTCCCCCTGCTCTCTCCCTCGCCCTCATCCTCTCCTCTGTCTCTCTCTCTCACGGCCGAACGCCACCGACGCCACCGCTCACCGTTGACGCGGCCACCGGCCTCCCCTCGCCCTCTGCCCGAGCCTAGAAGCTCCGCCTCGTCGTCCACATCGTCCTCAACGAGCCAAGTGACCAGGGACGCGCTCCATCGCCGACACCGTCGTCTTCTTCATCGATGGCCGCCGTGGATCCCCATCGCCGCCCCGCCGTCTCCAGTGCGTCCCCGAGCCTGCTTCGACGCCCGCTGCAACCGCGGTGAGCTCCGCCACCGTTTCCCCCTCTCCGCTTAGTCACCCGCACACCGTAGCCCTTTCCCCACCACGGCCGAAGCTTCCCGCCGCCGGCCATGCCGCCGTCATCGTCTCGGCCCGCCTCCGCCCAAACCGAGCACCCCATCGTGCTCCCGGTGCCACGAGGGTGGCACCGAGCCCCTCAGGTGGCCTCCCCGTGCCCCGCAGCCCGTTCCCGATCGAAGCCGAGCTCCGGCCGCCGCCGCGAGCTTTGCTCCGGCGAGCTCCGGCCTCCCCAGCTCCTCCCACCTGCCCCTCCAGATGCGCGAGAGCCCGGGCTACGCCCCGGTGCTCTCCGACGCCGTCCCCGTGGCCGGTATCGCGGACGCCGCCGCGTCCAGAGGTCGCCGCCGACGACCTCGCCGGCCTGACGAGTGGGCCCCGTCGGCCAGGTGATTAGCTTAGTGCTAATCACCGTTAACTAACCCCCCCTGACACTGACAGTGGGCCCCAGCGCCACTAACCTTTTTAATTAGGATTAAACAAACCCTGTTTAACCCCCTGTCACTGACGTGTGGACCCCACATGTCAGGTTTGACCCAGTCAGCCGCAGTTGACTTGCTGACGTCATGCTTACTCAATGCTGACGCAATTATTTATTTTCTGGAATTATTTTAATTCAGGAAATTCCAGAAAATAATTTAAACTTCAAAAATTCATATCAATTCAACCGTAGCTCAGATTGAAATAATTTATATATGAAAAATTATCAGAAAAATGCAACCTATCCATCTGTACTAGTTTCATGCATGACAAACCAACTTATACATGCTGTATATGAGAAAACACATTATGGCATTTATAAGAGCTTACTTTGGAGATGCATTTGAGCTTTTGGTTCAAATGGACTTCAAACCAAATGATTACTAGCTGCATTAGCTCAAACAACATCACATCTTCATGCCATGTTCATACATCATATTGTTGCATATGTTTGTGTATTGATTGCCGACACTGTTCCTTCTCGATAGGTCCTGCTCCGGAGTCTGTTCCAGAGTACCTGTCTGTGAAGCAGTGCCTCCTCTGTTGATTTACCAGGCAAGCAAACCCCCTTGTTCATTTCGATAAAACCCTACTCTCTCGCTCCTGCTCTCAGTTATTGCATTTGGACAACAACGATTCATCTGCTACTTTGTGCTGCGGTAGTTGAACCCATTCCTCTGCATGACCTGTCATTGCCACAGTAAATAGTTGAAACCCACTAGCATGTGTAGGAGTTGATTGAAGCCACTGATGTGTTCCTACCATGCTATGCCTGCTATTGCTTAGAGTTGTGTCAGGTCTGATTCATTGGGAATGAATTGGAGTGTTACGATATGTTCTGATGCTGAGAGTGAAGTGCGTGAACACGATTTGGTAAAGGTAGCGGTGAGAGGCCATGTAGGAGTACATGGTGGGTTGTCTCACTAGAACCGTCCTTAAGCACAGAGTTCTATGTATGTTGTCCAATGACTCGATACTACCACACATTGGGATCCTTAATTGACTCTCTCGACTTATTAACCAACTTGGTCTCTGTCCAGGAGTCGCAACTAGTTTCTGGTGTTTGTAGGTAGTGCTATTTTTCTACCAAGTGGCACCCGGCAGGGTGGGCTTGGGACAGACTAGGAACACGTGGCCTGGTGTACCGAGTGGCACCCGGATGGTGGGCTCGGGAACCCTGCACACATCGTTTGGGGCCGTGAGCGACACCCCGGCCGGATCTCCTTGCGGATGGAACCCGAATAGGCGATAAACCTGGACTAGAGTCTTGTGTGGTTAGTCAGGTCGTGGCCGACACCCTCGCCAGGCTTCCGCTTGAAGGTTGCCGAGATACATGACGTGTACATGGCGGTAAGTGGCGAGAGCGTGTGTGAAGAAGTACACCCCTGCAGGGTTAACATGATCTATTCGAATAGCCGGGTCCGCGGTTATGGACTTCTTGGATGCTTACATGGTACATAGACAACTTGAAGTGGATACTCTAAAAAGCTCAAGACAAGTGTGAGTGCTATGGATGGCCTTCTCGTAGGGAGACGGGGATGAATCCATAGTAGTGTGTTGTGTGGTGATTAGTGGACTCGTGTGCGCCATATCACCTCAAGAAGTTCTGGTAGTCGTAGAACAGGTTAGCCACAGAGTCAAAGCTGGCTTGCTGCAACTAAACCCCACATTACCCCCTTGATACACATGCATGTATGATAGGATCTGATGTAAGTCTTGCTGAGTACCTTTGTACTCATGTTGCTTTATTTATGTTTTTGCAGCGGAGACTTCGGTCTTACTAGTGTTCTCATGGACTTCGACAAGTAGCTTGTACCTCAGCTACGATCTTGATCGGACGTTGTAGATAGTCAGGCTTTCAGCCTTTTTCATTTATAGATGTCTGTACTCAGACATGTAATGCTTCCGTTTGTTGCTTGATTGCTCTGAATGTTGGGTCATGTGACCCCTGTTTGTAATAAATGCTATGATGGCTCTTCTGAGCCTTTATCTATATGAGTTGTTGAGTTATGCTGTGATGCCATGTTGTACAACACATACTTGCATGTTATGCGTACGTGTAATGTGTATTGCTATGTGTGGGATCTGACTATCTAGTTGTTTATCCTTAGTAGTCTCTCTTACCGGGAAATGTCTCCTAGTGCTTCCACTGAGCCTTGGTAGCTTGCTACTGCTCCGGAACACTTAGGCTGGCCGGCATGTGTCCTTCTTCGATCCTGTGTCTGTCCCTTCGGGGAAATGTCACGCGATGAATACCGGAGTCCTGTTAGCCCGCTACAGCCCGGTTCACCGGAGTCCTGTTAGCCCAGTGCTACAGCCTGGATTCACTCGCTGATGACCGACACGTTCGATGCTGGGTCATGGATGCCTGTCCCTGTAAGTTTGTGCCACTTTGGGTTTACGACTAGCCATGCCAGCCCGGGCTCCTTATCATATGGATGCTAGCGACACTGTCATATACGTGTGCCAAAAGGCGCAAATGGTCCCGGGCAAAGGTAAGGTGACACCCGTGGGGATACCGTGCGTGAGGCCGCAAAGTGATATGAGGTGTTACATGCTAGATCGATGTGGCATTGAGTCGGGGTCCTGACAGCATTGGTATCAGAGCCTGACTGCCTGTAGGATTACCAAGCCAAACTGGTCGAAGTTGAGTCTAGAAATTCTTTAGTTATATAAGGGAATTGATTGTGGGAAGGAACGTAAGGCTCTTTTTACTCCTTATACCTCATGGCCTTCTGATCTGAGTCATCCTATCTTTCCTACGGGGTTAAGGAACTAGGCTTTCTCTTCCGTCTATCAGGATCACGTGTTACTACTCCGTAGTCCCATAGGATTGGTTGATCAGAGTCATACCCCAGTTTTGAGTATTTCCGGTGTAGTCTGTTTAGTATGATCTCAGAACCTTGAGTAATGCTGATGAGTATGTTACCACCCCATTTTTAGTAGGATGTCTCATTCTGAGCATTTTACTGCCGTTATGCTGCCGGAATTTTCCTAGGAGTTCGAGAGATACTAATTCCTTGTCCTACATTCTACAGTCTATAGTTGATGCTGACTCCGTCCCTGGTTTCGTTTCTCAGGATGTCATCAAGTTCTATTATTCGTAGCCAGAACCATGATGATGGTAGGGATGAGGATCCTCCCGACCCACCTTCGTTGACAGAGTTCATGTTAGAAATGGAGAGGAACAAGCGTGAGTCTAACCGTTTGTTGGCACGTATCGAGGAGAACACCGCACATCGGTCCAATAAGTCTGCGACCATTCATGACTTCATTCGCTTGCACCCACCTACCTTTCATCATTCCATCGAGCCACTCGATGCAGATGACTGGCTCCGTAGCATCACTCATAAGCTGCGTTCCGCGAGCGTAGCTGAAGATGACAAGGTCACCTATGCCACATACCACCTGGAAGGTCCTGCTAGTCTTTGGTGGTAGAACTATGAGGCTATGCTTCCAACTGGCCAGAATCCTACCTGGAGAGATTTCACTGAGGCTTTTCGCGAGCATCACATTCCTGAAGCCCTCATCGATCGCAAGAGAGAAGAGTTCTATAGTTTCACCCAGAGTAAGATGGCTGTTGATGCTTATAGTAGAGAGTTTGAGAACCTTGCCCGCTATGCCACAGAAGAAGTGTCCACGGACGCCAAGAAGCAGGCTAGGTTCCGGAAGGGTCTCAACCCCAAGTTGCATCGTGATCTCCACCTGCATCATTGTGATACATTCCAAGCCCTTGTGAACAAGGCCATCAATGCAGAGACAGCTCAGCTCACTTACGAGGAGTCTCGTAAGCACACCCGTGATTTCGGATCTTCCTCTGGCTCTAGTTCCCAGAAGCACCGGATTTGGGTTCCAAACTCCGCTCTTCCTTCTGGTTATGCACCGAGGCCATCCCATGTGGTGCCTCCTCCAGCTCAGTCATATGTTTCACCCAGGCCTACTGGTAGACCGCTTGTCAGTGCGGGTCCACGTCCAACCTCAGGGACTTGCTTCACATGCAGGAAGCCAGGACACTATGCACGTGACTGCTCTCAGACTAGTTATGCTCCACCCCAGCCCGAGAAGACTGTTGGCTGTGTTAAGCAACCGAGTAAGACGATCAAAGCCAAGCCAGTTCACACTAAACGTGGACGTGTGCATCACGTCTCAGCTAAAGACGCTCATGATGATCCAGATGTCGTTCTTGGTACACTCCTTGTCAATTGTCACCCAGCATCAGTTCTATTCGATACTGGAGCATCTCACTCCTTCATTTCTGGAGGCTATGCTCGTTTGCACGACATGTCATTTTGTGATATGCCAACTCCGCTTGAAATCCAAACCCCAGGGTCTAGATGGCAGACCACCAGAATCAGCCATGGTAACGAAATCCTTGTTGACAAACTTGTATTCCTTGCATCACTTGTAGCCCTCAAGTCCTCAGATATTAACATCATCTTGGGTATGGACTGGATGACAGCTCATCATGCCAAGATTGATTGTTACACCAGATCTGTTCAGCTTACACACCCATCTGGCAAGATAGTCACTGTCACCACTAGAGTTGCAAAGCGTCAGCTCTATTCTCTTAATGCCAGCCCTCTTCCAGACCTTGAAGATATCCCGGTAGTCCGTGACTTTCCGGATGTCTTTCCAGAGGAACTGCCAGGTGTTCCACCTGACAGAGATGTAGAGTTCGTCATAGATCTTATCCCAGGAACAGCTCCAATCTCCAGGAGACCTTACAAGATGGCACCCTTAGAACTAGCCGAGCTTAAGAAACAACTTGACGAGTCCTTGCAAAAAGGTTTCATCCGTCCTAGTTCTTCTCCTTGGGCTTGCCCCGTCCTCTTTGTTAAGAAGAAGGATGGTACGGACCGGATGGTTGTAGATTATCGTCCCGTTAATTTGGTCACGATAAAGAACAAGTATCCGCTCCCCAGGATCAACGACCTGTATGATCAGCTCGCTGGATCCTCAGTCTTCTCCAAGATGGATTTGAGGTTAGGATACCACCAAATCAAGATAAGAAACGGGGACATCCCCAAGACAGCTTTTGTCACTCGTTATGGCCAGTACGAGTACACCGTCATGTCCTTTGGCCTAACCAACGCCCCAGCCACATTCTCCCGCTTGATGAACTCGATCTTCATGGAGTACTTAGATAAGTTCGTCGTGGTTTACCTCGATGATATTCTTATTTACTCGAAGAACGAGGAAGAGCATGCCGAACATCTTAGACTTGTTTTAGAAAAACTCAGAGAGCATCGCCTTTATGCCAAGTTCTCCAAGTGTGAATTTTGGTTGCCAGAAGTGACCTACCTAGGCCACGTAATTTCTGGTAAGGGCATTGCTGTCAATCCCGAGAGAGTTCAGGCTGTTCTCGATTGGACTCCACCTGAAACCGTTAAACAAGTTAGGAGTTTCCTTGGTCTAGCCAGCTATTGTCGCCGCTTTGTTGAAAATTTCTCCAAAGTAGCCAAACCCCTCACGGAACTTCTCAAGAAGGATAAAAAGTTCGAGTGGTCCCCACAGTGTGAATACAGTTTTCAGGAACTGAAAAGGCGCCTGACTTCTGCTCCCATACTTGTGCCACCGGATTTCACTAAAGACTTTATTATCTACTGCGATGCCTCACGACAGGGACTAGGTTGCATTCTTATGCAGGATCGTCATGTGATTGCCTATGCATCTCGACAGTTGCATCCACATGAGGAGAATTATCCTACACATGATCTAGAGCTTGCAGCCGTAGTCTATGCACTCAAAAACCTGGCGACATTACCTTCTTGGTAAACATTGCGAGATCTACACCGATCACCAGAGTCTCAAGTATATCTTCACCCAACCAGATCTGAACCTTAGGCAAAGACGTTGGTTGGAGTTAATCACAGATTATGATCTAGGGATTACCTACACCCCAGGCAAAGCCAATGTCATGGCTGATGCTCTAAGCCGTAAATCCTATTGCAACAATCTCATGCTGCAGCAAGGCCAACCCCTTCTCCATGAGGAATTCTGTAAGCTTAACCTTCACATTGCTCCTCACGGATTCCTTTCTACCTTGGTGGCGAAACCTACTCTTGAGGATCAGATCATAACTAGCCAGCAATATGATACGGGTATTTCTCGTATCAAGGATAACGTTAAGAAGGGAGTTGCTGGTAGTTTCTCTATGGATGATCGTGGTGTTGTTTTCTTTGGGAACCGCCTGGTGGTCCCCAAGAAGCAACCTCTTCGTCAATTGATTCTTAAGGAGGCGCATGAATCTCCTTTCACGATTCATCCCGGTAGTACTAAGATGTATCAGGACCTACGCCAGAGGTTCTGGTGGACTAGGATGAAGAGAGAAATCGCTGAGTTCATTGCTAAATGTGACGTTTG
Organism: Triticum dicoccoides; assembly: GCF_002162155.2. Classification (NCBI taxonomy): domain Eukaryota; kingdom Viridiplantae; phylum Streptophyta; class Magnoliopsida; order Poales; family Poaceae; genus Triticum; species Triticum dicoccoides. The sequence continues at coordinate 315,434,676 of NC_041390.1, read as the reverse complement.
TCGTCGCGTTAAGGCAGAGCATCAAAGACCTGCTGGCACCCTTCAGCCTTTAGCTATTCCTGAATGGAAATGGGATAAAGTTGGTATGGACTTCATCACCGGCTTTCCCAGGACCAAGAGAGGGAATAACGCTATCTTTGTAGTCGTTGATCGTCTTTCCAAAGTGGCTCACTTCCTTCCTGTTCGAGAGAGTATCACTGCTAGTCAGCTTGCTGACTTATACATTTCTCGAATAGTGCCACTTCATGGTGTTCCACTAGAGATTAATTCAGACCGTGGCAGTCTTTTCACTTCTCATTTCTGGGAGAGTTTCCAAACTGCCATGGGAACCCATCTTTCCTTCAGTACCGCTTTCCACCCTCAGTCGAGTGGTCAGGTGGAACGGGTCAACCAAATTCTCGAAGACATGCTTAGAGCTTGCGTTATCTCATTCGGTATGGATTGGGAGAAATGTCTTCCTTTTGCCGAGTTTTCTTATAACAATAGCTATCAATCCAGTCTCAAGAAAGCTCCTTTTGAAGTTCTCTATGGACGAAGATGTCGAACACCTTTGAACTGGTCAGAAACCGGTGAAAGACAATTCTTTGGACCGGACATGATCCAGGAGGCAGAAGAGCAAGTTCGGATCATTCGTGAGAACTTGAAAACAGCCCAGTCTCGTCAAAAGAGTCAGTATGATCGTCATCATAAGGAAGTGGCTTATGAAATTGGTGACAAAGCTTACCTTCGGGTTACTCCTTTGAAGGGTACCCATCGTTTCGGTATCAAGGGCAAGTTGGCTCCTCGTTACATTGGTCCTTTTCGCATTCTCGCTAAACGAGGAGAGGTTGCCTACCAGTTGGAACTACCCCCACATCTTTCTCGAGTTCATGATGTCTTCCACGTCTCTCAACTCAGGCGTTGCTTCTCGGATCCTATCCGCGGAGTGGACCACGAAACGCTTGATCTCCAAGATAACCTCACATACCGAGAGTACCTGGTTCGCATTCTTGATCAAGCAGAGTGTGTTACCCGACGTCAGAACATCAAGTTTCTCAAGGTTCAGTGGTATCATCATTCCGAGAGAGAAGCTACTTGGGAGCGAGAAGATCGTCTTCGACTGGAGTACCCCGCTTTCTTTCCGTCGACCCCTGAATCTCGGGACGAGATTCTTTCAAGTGGGGGCGAGTTGTCACATCCCTAGTCTGGTATGACCTAGACTAGCTAGTCATTTGTGCATCATGTTTATATTCCATTTAAATTTGAAATGAGGATTGGTGGAACCCTCAGAATCATTTTTGAAAATGACCCAAATAAAAATTTCTCCAAAAGGGTCCAAGAAAATGCTCATGTTGCTCTCTGAAAATATTGGACAGAGATAAAAATCAAACCAATATTTTTAAGAGCTCATAGGTATTTATTTTGGGCATTTGGAATTAATGCATAAATATTTGCATTGGAAATATATTAGTTATATATATTAATATATGTCCAAAAATTATGCCACCTGTTGGGGAGCTCTGGAATAATATAGTTAGCTCCTGCAAAAATTGGCATAAGGTAATAAAATGATTTAATATTTTAATTAAATCAAAACAAATGTCAGAAAACTAGAAAAGAAAACAGAAATAAAAAGGGAGACTTACCTGGGGCTCCTCTGTCGTCTTCGTCCTCGACATGGGGATGGGCGCGTGCCCGACGCGCGCGCGCTCCGCTGCGCGACGCCACCGGCCTCCCTGCCTGCCTGCCCTCTCCCCTCCTCGTCTGGACGCCTCTGGAGACGCCACGCGCCGCCCCGACCCCTCTCACTCTTCCCCCCCGTGCTCCTCCTCTCCCCCTGCTCTCTCCCTCGCCCTCGTCCTCTCCTCTGTCTCTCTCTCTTACGGCCGAACGCCACCGACGCCACCGCTCGCCGTTGCCGCGGCCACCGGCCTCCCCTCGCCCTCCGCCCGAGCCTAGAAGCTCCGCCTCGTCGTCCGCATCGTCCTCGACGAGCCAAGTGACCAGGGACGCGCTCCATCGCCGACACCGTCGTCTTCTTCATCGCCGGCCGCCGTGGATCCCCATCGCCGCCCCGCCGTCTCCAGTGCGTCCCCGAGCCCGCTTCGACGCCCGCTGCAACCGCGGTGAGCTCCGCCACCGTTTCCCCCTCTAAGCTTGGTCACTCGCACGCCGTAGCCCTTTCCCCACCACGGCCGAAGCTTCCCGCCGCCGACCATGCCGCCGTCGTCATCTCGGCCCGCCTCCGCCCAAACCGAGCACCCCATCATGCTCCCGGTGCCACGAGGGTGCCACCGAGCCCCTCAGGTGGCCTCCCCGTGCCCCGCAGCCCGTTCCCGATCGAAGCCGAGCTCCAGCCGCCGCGTCCTCCCACCTGCCCCTCCAGATGCGCGAGAGCCCGGGCTACGCCCCGGTGCTCTCCGACGCCGTCCCCGTGGCCGGTATCGCGGACGCCGCCGCGTCCAGAGGTCGCCGCCGACGACCTCGCCGGCCTGACGAGTGGGCCCCGTCGGTCAGGTGATTAGCTTAGTGCTAATCACCGTTAACTAACCCCCCCTGACATTGACAGTGGGCCCCAGCGCCACTAACCTTTTTAATTAGGATTAAACTAACCCTGTTTAACCCCCTGTCACAGAAGTGTGGACCCCACACGTCAGGTTTGACCCAGTCAGCCGCAGTTGATGTGCTGACGTCATGCTTACTCAATGCTGACGCAATTATTTATTTTTTGGAATTATTTTAATTCAGGAAATTCCAGAAAATAATTTAAACTTCAAAAATTCATATCAATTGAACCGTAGCTCAGATTGAAATAATTTATATATGAAAAATTATCAGAAAAATGCAACCTATCCATCTGTACTAGTTTCATGCATGACAAACCAACTTATACATGCTGTATATGAGAAAACACATTATGGCATTTATAAGAGCTTACTTTGGAGATGTATTTGAGCTTTTGGTTCAAATGGACTTCAAACCAAATGATTACTAGCTGCATTAGCTCAAACAACATCACATCTTCATGCCATGTTCATGCATCATATTGTTGCATATGTTTGTGTATTGATTGCCGACACTGTTCCTTCTCGATAGGTCCTGCTCCAGAGTCTGTTCCAGAGTACCTGTCTGTGAAGCAGTGCCTCCTCTGTTGATTTACCTGGCAAGCAAACCCCCTTGTTCATTTCGATAAAACCCTACTCTCTCGCTCCTGCTCTCAGTTATTGCATTAGGACAACAACGATTCATCTGCTACTTTGTGCTGCGGTAGTTGAACCCATTCCTCTGCATGACCTGTCATTGCCACAGTAAATAGTTGAAACCCACTAGCATGTGTAGGAGTTGATTGAAGCCACTGATGTGTTCCTACCATGCTATGCCTGCTATTGCTTAGAGTTGTGTCAGGTCTGATTCATTGGGAATGAATTGGAGTGTTACGATATGTTCTGATGCTGAGAGTGAAGTGCGTGAACACGATTTGGTAAAGGTAGCGGTGAGAGGCCATGTAGGAGTACATGGTGGGTTGTCTCACTGGAACCGTCCTTAAGCACTGAGTTCTATGTATGTTGTCCAATGACTCGATACTACCACACATTGGGATCCTTAATTGACTCTCTCGACTTATTAACCAACTTGGTCTCTGTCCAAGAGTCGCAACTAGTTTCTGGTGTTTGTAGGTAGTGCTATTTTTCTACCAAGTGGCACCCGGCAGGGTGGGCTTGGGACAGACTAGGCACACGTGGCCTGGTGTACCGAGTGACACCCGGATGGTGGGCTCGGGAACCCTGCACACATCATTTGGGGCCGTGAGCGACACCCCGGCCGGATCTCCTTGCGGATGGAACCCGAATAGGCGATAAACCTGGACTAGAGTCTTGTGTGGTTAGTCAGGTCGTGGCCGACACCCTCGCTAGGCTTCCGCTTGAAGGTTGCCGAGATACATGACGTGTACATGGCGGTAAGTGGCGAGAGCGTGTGTGAAGAAGTACACCCCTGCAGGGTTAACATGATCTATTCGAATAGCCGGGTCCGCGGTTATGGACTTCTTGGATGCTTACATGGTACATAGACAACTTGAAGTGGATACTCTAAAAAGCTCAAGACAAGTGTGAGTGCTATGGATGGCCTTCTCGTAGGGAGACGGGGATGAATCCATAGTAGTGTATTGTGTGGTGATTAGTGGACTCGTGTGCGCCATATCACCTCAAGAAGTTCTGGTAGTCGTAGAACAAGTTAGCCACAGAGTCAAAGCTGGCTTGCTGCAACTAAACCCCACATTACCCCCTTGATACACATGCATGTATGATAGGATCTGATGTAAGTCTTGCTGAGTACCTTTGTACTCATGTTGCTTTATTTATATTTTTGCAGCGGAGACTTCGGTCTTACTAGTGTTCTCATGGACTTCGACAAGTAGCTTGTACCTCAACTACGATCTTGATCGGACGTTGTAGATAGTCAGGCTTTCAGCCTTTTCATTTATAGATGTCTGTACTCAGACATGTAATGCTTCCGTTTGTTGCTTGATTGCTCTGAATGTTGGGTCATGTGACCCCTGTTTGTAATAAATGCTATGATGGCTCTTCTGAGCCTTTATCTATATGAGTTGTTGAGTTATGCTGTGATGCCATGTTGTACAGCACATACTTGCATGTTATGCGTATGTGTAATGTGTATTGCTATGTGTGGGATCTGACTATCTAGTTGTTTATCCTTAGTAGTCTCTCTTACCGGGAAATGTCTCCTAGTGCTTCCACTGAGCCCTGGTAGCTTGCTACTGCTCCGGAACACTTAGGCTGGCCGGCATGTGTCCTTCTTCGATCCTGTGTCTGTCCCTTCGAGGAAATGTCACGCGATGAATACCGGAGTCCTGTTAGCCCGCTACAGCCCGGTTCACCGGAGTCCTGTTAGCCCAGTGCTACAGCCTGGATTCACTCGCTGATGACCGACACGTTCGATGCTGGGTCATGGATGCCTGTCCCTGTAAGTTTGTGCCACTTTGGGTTTACGACTAACCATGTCATCCCGGGCTCCTTATCATATGGATGCTAGTGACACTGTCATATACGTGTGCCAAAAGGCGCAAACGGTCCCAGGCAAAGGTAAGGCGACACCCGTGGGGATACCGTGCGTGAGGCCGCAAAGTGATATGAGGTCTTACATGCTAGATTGATGTGGCATTGAGTCGGGGTCCTGACATGCTGGCTGTCACAGAATTTTTGGATGGAGAGATGTGAATTCGTCCCTCAGACATGGACTGAGTCACCAGGATGGGGAGGGCAACTTCATCAGGATGTGTAGAGGAACCACCAATCAGTGCACCATCCTGCCCAGCGGGGAGATCATCTGAAACAGCAGCAAAGTGTTGAATCTCATGGATCTGGACCTCAGTATTCAGAACCATAGTAGACTGAACTTCAAAGTCTGAATCTCATGACTCTGATCTGCAGTGATGGCCCTGTCAGGGTTCTGAATAACATCAGTTTGGACAGCCTGTGGCTCAGCGAGCTCCTGAATGACAACAGTGGTTTGTCTTGAAGAGTGGGGTGCATAGTTGGTGTTGGGGAGTTGCAAAATGCCAATGCCCTCCGATGTAATTGAAATTTGCACTTGAAGCTGCTCAGACCGATTCCGGATGCCATATCCAGTACTCCAAGGACCAAAGGATGCTAGGATTGGGCGGATGGCTGCAGAGAGGAAAGTATTGAGCTGCAAGCAGGGGGCAGGATTGGCAAGCAAAAAGTTCATCACTTCATTACCTTGTGCAGACAGACTAAACTGAATCCCATTGTTGTGCACTTGAATAGACAGGGTAATGGTTTCAGCATTGTGTTGATGTACTGTGTCCATGGCATTGAAAGGAGCAAGTGCCTCATTATTTTCAAAGACAACCATTGCCAGTTCCTCCTGGTTTGTGCTAGAATCATCAGACAGCGTGATGGAATCGTTCCAGGCTTGGGCAGCATTGACCGAGATGTTGTTCTCAGGAACGAGACCATCTTGGACAGTTAGGCCCTGCGCCACTAGCCATGCCTAAAAATTCATGAGGTAAGGTGGTAACTGCGGCTGCGGGGTAGGAGGAGCCGGCCACTCTCCCCAACCAGCGTCAATCTGGACCTCTTCAGTATCATAATCAGAATCACCGTCAAGGATGGCTGGCTATCCCATTGCAGGTGGAGCCCCGTTCTGTGCGAGCCAATTGTGCACTTGCTGCTGGTAGAGCTACTCTGTAGTCATCTCAGGGCCGAACTGGGGATGCAGGTCGCCATTGGGGGGCGGTGGTTCTGCGCCAGCAGGTGGGACTTCAGGTAAATGCGCATTCCAGTCACTACTGCGGAGTATGGTGACTTGAACAGTCCAACAATCCCAGGCCCCTCCAAGTTGACGAACCATGAAGCTCTTGGGTATCAATCTCATGTGAATCAGTTGGACATGAACCATGACATACCTGCGGCCTTGTCTAGGGTTATACCATGAGATCAGACCACCAAAGCCCCCAATAGATTTGTTGATGTAAAACTCTGTCTGATAGTCATAAGGAAATCCAAAGTATAGCAACCAAACTTGCGGGCCAAAAGTGGTGGTACACCTATTCAAAGCAGCATTGTGTGGAACGAAAGTTATGAGGAGATCTTCATCTTCAAGCTCTAAAGGAGTCGCTACTGCCGTATCTCTCGCAAAGGAATCAACAAATCCAAAGATGCCAATGCCAAAAGGATGATCGCTTGCCTCTGTGGTGAACAACTGAGATTCATGCAGCATACCTTCAACCGCATCTCGGATGGCCTGACGACGATGCAGAGGAACAAAGTGGCTGGCTTCCGCAATGGCGAGGAAGTCGTGATTTAGCGGCACGATGGGTGAGACCACCATGCCACTGCGAACCACCCGGTTAGCAGGTCCAGGCTCGACCGCCCATCCCAAAGGCAGGAAGGGGACTGGGTTCAATGGGTAGTTCGCCATTGTTGCAGCTTGGAGAGTGACGGTGGAGGAGGGCGGTGGAGTGACAGCGATAGGCTGAGGCGAAAGGCGGACCGTGAGGGGTAGGAATGGAAACTGTGCGTCGTTTGGGAATCCATTGCCATCTTTGTGCTCTGCGGCGCGCTAGGCATGATGATGACACATGTGCATAGTGACCACAACTCTCACATCGAACGGTCTGGCGTTTTTTCCTTGGATGGAAAGATTTGTGCATAGAAATGGTAGGTGCAGTAGATCCATTAGGGCTCGGGGAAAGAACAGGGGTAATTGATTCGATTGTACTTGCCATTTTTTGTGGGCAAACAAATGCCTTATGGCCAGGAGCCAAGCATTGAATGCAAATGAGTCTTGTTGGGCAAGAATTTTTTTGGTGTCCCCATTGAAGGCATTTAGCGCATAGCATGGCCCAGTTTGATGCAAGCGTGGTAATCTCCTCCCAAGTATATTGGTCTTGGGCTAAATCCGCCTTGTGTTTATTTGTGAGGACCGGAGGCCATTGAGAATGCGCAGGAGCATATTTGTAGGCCGAACTTAAAAATACTGCGGAGGGGAAGGATATGGAAAGTCAATCAAGCATTTAAAGCCTCCCAAGATGAGGTAGTTAGCCAATTGTGATTCCTGTAATTTCTACTGGAGTAAATGATATTCCTGCAATGAGTGGGCTGTAGTAACTGCTGGTAGTAATTGCTGATTTGCCTTGTCGGTCGCACCTGACTGAGCGCCCAAATTATGGGTCGAAATTTGAACTTTCTGTGGGGCCATCATCCTGCTGTTCATCCGAGTGTCATCCGAAGGCATCAAAGAAATAGAGGCCTCATCAGAATTTGCATTAGAGAAATGCATGTGATTAATAGGAGCAATATGAAACTTGCTGAGCTCCTGATCAGATGACTTGTCCAAAGTATCATGTTTGTGCAGGAAACCCAAATTTGATTTGATCGCCATTGTCCTCCTAGAGGATAGATCAGAAAGCTCTTCATCAGCGTGCCAATGGTGATCATTAGAGAACCGAGAGAATCGCCCATTGAAAAGATGAAAATGGCATACAAAGTCAGGCCAAATTCGATCCTTGAGACCATAGATGAAGTGTCCCACTTGATTATTGGCCACAGAGAACCGAAATGACCGAGAGGACAATTGGACCACCTTGAAACCAGAACTAATACCACCAATGCAACATTGAAGAGAAATACCAACTGAATCCACCGAAAGGCAGAAGGAGGCTGAGGAGAACGAGACTACCAGAAAGAATTCCTTGGCACCCCGAGAGGGGGAAAAGTGAACCGTGGATCCAAACCTGCGTCTCACCTGATCTGCCAGGGCCAAGCCCGGTGCAAAATCCAAGTGTTGGAGCCCTTCCATAGGAGGGAGAGCTAGAGATCGCCATGGTAGGTGGTGGGAGGTGGGAGGAGAGGGGAGAGAGGAGACGAGAGGAGAGCCATCACCGATGTTTCTTGAGTGAAGTTGTGGTCTACGAAGTCCTTTGCACCTTCCTGCCGCACGTCTGCGCCACTTTCTCCTGAGTAAGAAAAGATTCCTTGAGAGGAATGGTTTTTGACTCTTTGTATGGAAGCAGGCTCGGAAAGAGTCCTTGTGTGTTTGTAGGATGAGAAGGTTTTGATGCACCTGTGGTAAAAGATAAAAAAATTAGAGAAAAGGGGAAGGTCGTATAGGGTCAAGCCGTACTATAGGCATGTCCGTATTGTGCCTCCACCGATGCCCAAGGTACTTTGAGCGTGTAATTATGCATGCGCGGTACAGCTTCTGTGAATATACATGGCGATCGACGGAGGCAAATCTGCTAGTTCGAGCTCTGGAATTGCTGAGGTGTTAGTATGCGGAATTGGCTGGCCTTGTGTAATAGAGTCCGGCGGCTTAATAGCCGATAAGGTGCGCAGCTTGACAGGGCCGCTTTGTAGTTCGGCTGTAATGGCCGCGGTATGCTCCTCAATTCGGAGGGAGCATTCCAAGTTTTCGTTGATTGTAATGATGCCACGTGGACCGGGCATCTTAATCTTTAGATAGGCGTAGTGTGGGACCGCGTTAAAGCGGGCGAAAGCCATTCGTCCGAGAAGTGTGTGATAGCCACTGTGGAACGGGACAATATCAAAGGTCGGGTCTTCGCTTCAGAAGGTGTCCGGCGAACCAAAGACGACTTCCACTGTGATTGAGCCCGTGCAGCGGGCCTCTACACCAGGTATTACTCCCTTAAAGGTAGTTTTAGTGGGCTTGATTGTTAACGATTTGATGCCCATTTTGCGAACAGTGTCTGGATAAAGTAGATTGAGACGACTACCGCCGTCCATGAGGACTCCCGTGAGATGGAATCCATCGATGATTGGATCGAGGACCGGGGCTACCAAACCTCCATGACAAATACTGGTTTGGTGGTCCTTTTGATCGAAGGTGATCGGGCAAGCTGAACATGGGTTGAATTTTGGGGCGACCGACTCTATGGCGTAGACGTCCCGTAATGTGCGCTTGCGCTCGCTCTTAGGGATATGTGTGACATCTATCATATTCACTATATTTACCTCGAGGGGAAATTGCTTTTGTCGCCCCCCCCCCGTGTTCGGTTGACGAGGCTGTTGCTCATCGTCGTTGCTAGGCGACACCTTCCCCTTGTGTTCGGCATTGAGTTTGTTGGCCTGTTTAAAGAACCAATAAATTTTGTTGGTGTGATTGACGGGTTTATCGGGGGTGCCATGAATCTGGCAAGGCCGATCAAATATTCGGTCTAAACTGGATGGGCCATCCCTATTTGCCTTGAATGGCTTCTTCTGTTGACCGGGTTTGGAGCCACTGAATCTGGCATTGACCGCCGTGTCTTGGGTTCCTTCGTTATTGTTTTGACGCTTGTGCTTGTTGCGACGTAGCTTGCCATTGCCGTCCTTGGGTTCGAAAGTGCCAGGGTCACTGGTGCTATTGCTTCTACGAGCAAGACAGCTATCCTCTCCTACACAAAAACGGGTCATAAGTGCGGTAAGGGCTGCCATGGACTTCGGCTTTCTTGGCCTAGATGTCGGGCAAGACACTCATCTCGGACGCTATGTTTGAAGGCCGTGAGGGCTTCTACGTCCGGACAATTAGTGATCTGGTTTGTTTTGATTATGAACCTGGTCCACAGCTGCTGGGTTGATTCTCTGGGTTGCTGTATTATGTGACTAAAATCATCGGCGTCCGGGGGCCGAACATAGGTACCTTGGAAGTTGTCTCTGAATGCGTCCTCCAGGTATTCCGAGTTACCAATAGAGTTTTCTGGTTGGCTGTTCAGCCAGTGCGGTACTGGCCCCTTAAGTTTGAGGGGGTGGTACTTGATGGCATGTAGATCATCACGGCGTGCCATGTGAATGTGGAGAAGAAAATCCAACCCAAACTGCAGGATCTATTGTGCCATCGTATGATTCGATGTTCATGGGTTTAAACCCTTCTAGGAACTGGTGCTCCATTACCTCATCGGTGAAGCATAGGGGGTGTGCAGCGCCTTTGTATCGGGCAACGTCACGGCGCAGTTCGGATGAAGTCTGTATGCCATTTTTGGCCTTGGTGGGATTGTGTTTGTCGTTCCAGGCATGATGACTGTCTTCTCGCGATTGGGCACGGCCCCTTGACCCGTAGATTGACCTGGTCTAGCCGGCTCTATTGTCCAGGTCCTGATGTAGGTCATAAGTGTATCCCCGAGCTGTTGTTACTCTGCTATTATGGTGAGGTGGTGTGGGCTGGTGTTTGGCTTGAGTTGATGTTCTCTTCCGACCACGTGGTGGTCAGTCAGGTCCGTCGGCCGCGTTACACGCGGGTGGTATGGGCTCCAGCGCCTCGTCGTCGAATTGGGGTAGCAGTTTACGCTTCGGGTAACTCTTTCTTGGGCGTTTGAGGCCGTATTCTTTGGCTGCTAGGACATTAGTCAGCTTGAAGCTGCTGCAGCTTTTTCTTTAGGTTTCTTGCAGTGGCTATTATCTGGCGCTTAAAGCGCTCTTCTTCGAGGGGTTCCTCTGGCACGATGAAATCTTCGTCACCGAGGCTAATGTCGTCCTTGGAGAGTGGTAGATAGTTGCCATCCTCTGAGTCTTCATTCCCTGCTTGGTCATTAGGGTCAATTTTCCCGTCCTCCCGATCATCCCGTTCGGATGTTGGTTTGATGGGGTCTTCTTGGTCTTTGGTGTTTTCTAGAGTGTCATTGTCTCTGGTGCCGGTATTGCTGTCTTTTTTGTGACGCAATTTAGAGCAGCGCCGCTGACGTCAGCGCTATGGTGGTATCTCAGGAGGTCCGTCCTTGACTGGATCCTTTTTATCATCTCCGTCGCCTTCTTTAGGTGTTCCCACTATATACACGTCATATGAGGAAGTGGTTGTCCAGCATCCGGTGAATGGCGGGTTTTGGTCCTGCTCCTCTCCGGCATCGTCGTCCATACCGTCGACGTCTCAGGAGGTGTAGTCGAGCATGTCGGTTAGATCCTCGACATTAGCTATAAAGTGGGTGGTGGGTGAGGAGTAAAATTCCCTGTTTTCAGCCCCAAGTCCGGGCTGGGCGCAATTCGGAAGTGGTTCCTCTGTGATGGCGAGGGATCGCATTAAGTCCATAGCCTCATTTGGGGGTTCGAAGTTCCCTGGCCGAGCTTGCATGACGCGGACTTTGGGGGTTCGGAGCTAGTGTCTGGAGAAGAGCCCGGCTTCGTGATGACTACCGGTGGCGCTATACTCTCTGGTTCTCCAGTGTTGGGCTCTATAGCCGTAGAGAGTCCGATGGGCTCCCGTCTTCGGATCTGGTGACGCGCTCTGGATCTAAGGACGGAGTGGTGGTTGGGGTCGCAAATCCTTGGAAGATCAAGTCTCCTCGGATATCGGTGACATGGTTCAGATTTCCAAAACGGATTCGGTTACCAGGGGCGTAGCTGTCGATCTACTCTAGGTGGCCAACCGAGTTGGCACGTAGTGGGAAGCCGCCGAATACAAAGATCTGGTCGGGGAGACAAATCTCCTTCACGGTGGCATTGTTGTAGATGATCAATGGAGCCATCGAGCCTTTCGACGACGGCACACAGCAACTCTCAATGAAAGCACCAATGTCGGTGTCTCAACCGGTAGATCTCGGGTAGGGGTCTCGAACTGTGTGTCTAAGGATCCAAGGTAACAGGATACAGGGACACAGTGTTTACCCAGGTTCGGGCCCTCTAGATGGAGGTAATACCCTACGTCCTGATTGATTGACTTTGATGAGTATAGGGGTTACAAGAGTTGATCTACCTCGAGATCGTAATGGCTAAACCCTAGATGTCTAGCCTATATGATTATGATTGCCTCTATGGACTAAACCCTCTAGTTTATATAGACACCATAGGGGCTAGGGCTGTACAAAGTTGGTGTACATAGAAAGGAACCTTCATATCCGAACGTCAAGCTTGCCATCCACGCAAAGGAGAGTCCCATCCGGACACGGGGGAAAGTGTTCTATCTTGTATGCTCGCGGCCCATTCGTCCGGCCCATGTTATACAACCCGGACGCCCGAGAACCCCCTAATCCAAGACTCCCTCACCCTTCCTATCCAGAGAGCTTCGGAAGTGACCCCGTTTAACACCCACGATACGGATATATCTCCCATGTGTCGAGGCACGACTTAGAGGCATAACCACATGGTGGTTTAGTCGCAAGTGGGGTAATCTTCACACAATCCCATGTACTGAATAAGAAAGGGATAAAGAGTTGGCTTACAATAGCCACTTCACACAAATAACAAGTTAAACATACATCATCCAGAGTACAATCAAAGGTCCGACTACGGAACCAAAATAAAGGAAGATAGCCCCAAATGCTAGATCCCCGATCGTCCCAATTGGGCTCCACTACTGATCATCAGGAAACGAAACATAGTAACGACCCAGATCCTCTTGACCTCCCACTTGAGTTTGGTAGCATCACCTGCACTGGTATCGTCGGCACCTGCAACTGTTTGGATGTATCCATGAGTCACGAGCACTCAGCAATCTCACACCCGCGAGATCAAGACTATTTAAGCTTATGGGTAGGATAAGGTAATGAGGTGGACCTGCAACAAGCACTAAGCATATATTGTGGCTAACATACGTAAATAAGAGCGAGAAGAGAGGGAACGCAACGGTCGAGAAGCTAGAAGTGATCAAGAAGTGATCCTAAAACTACTTACGTTCAAGCATAACGCAAGACCGTGTTCACTTCCCGGACTCGGCCGAAAAGAGACCATCACAGCTACATACGCGGTTGATTCCTTTTAATTAAGTCAAGTGTCAAGTTATCTACAACCGGATATTAGCAAATTCCCATCTGCCACATAATCACGGGCACGGCTCTTGAAATTTTAAACCCTGCAGGGGTGTCCCAACTTAGCCCATCACAAGCTCTCACGGTCAACGGAGGATATTCCTTCTCTCGGAAAGACCCTATCAGTCTCGGAATCCTGGTTACAAGACATTTCGACAATGGTAAAACAAGACCAACAAAGCCACCCGATGTGCCGACAAATCCCAATAGGAGTCGCACGTATCTCGTTATCAGGGCACACCGAATGGGCATGACGTCGGGTTGGCATAGACCCTGGTTGCCCAGGGGGCGCTGGACATCGCCCAGTTTGGACCAACACTTGGAGGAGCACCGGCCCAGGGGTTTAAAATAAGATGACCCTTGAGTCCGCGGAACCCAAGAGAAAAAGGCTTAGGTGGCAAAAGTGAAAAAACCAAGGTTGGGCCTTGCTGGAGGAGTTTTATTCAAGGCGAACTGTCAAGGGGGTCCCATAACCCTAACCGCGTAAGGAACGCAAAATCAAGGATCATAACACCGGTATGACGGAAAGTATGGCGACAAGAGTGGAACAAAACACCAGGAAAAATGCCGAGCCTTCCACCCTTTACCAAGTATATAGATGCATTAATTAACATAAGAGATAATGTGATATCCCAACATATCCATGTTCCAACATGGAACAAACTTCAACTTCACATGCAACTAGCAACGCTATAAGAGGGGCTGCGCAAAAGCGGTAACATAGCCAAACAACTGTTTGCTAGGAAGGTGGGTTAGAGGCTTGACATGGCAATATGGGAGGCATGATATAACAAGTGGTAGGTAGCACGACATAGCGATAAAACGAACAACTAGCAAGAAAATATAGAAGTGATTTCGAGGGTATGGTCATCTTACCTGCAATGTTCTCAAAGTTGTCGAAAGCTTGATCCTCGTTAGCATACTCAACAGGTTCCTCATTCGCGTACTCGTCTCCCGGCTCTACCCAAAGCAAGAACACAAACAATGGAACAACAATCAATCACGGAGCAATCACACGCAACATGATGCAATACATGGCATGGTATGCTAGATATGATGTGCAATGCATATGCGTGCTCCGAAAGGGAAAGAATGATCAAAGCATCAACTTGGCAAACGAAGTATGCCGTTGGAAAGATGGGATGATTTCGGTTGAAATCGATATAAAGATCACCGGAAACGGATTCACGGTTTGCAAAAGACAAGCAACATAAGGATGATGCAAAACTGCGATTAACAACATGATGCCACTTAGAATGCAACAAGAAACTAAGCTACTGCACTCCAATGTAACAACAAAGCATATGGCAGTGATGTGCAAGAGATGCTTGACAAAACATGAACACTGAGCTACGGCTAAATCACAATAGAACAGGTTCAACCAAGCATGTCAAAAGTGCAAAAGATATCAGATTCACAGACTTGGAGAAAATACTAACATGTCAAAAACAACATCAGGAAGCAATGTTTAGAGCAAGAAAACAACATGCTACAGGAACATATCAAGGAAAACAAAGGCATGGCATGATTCTCCTAAAAGCATAGAACAAAACACCCTTACCGAACATGAGACAAAGAGGCACAGGAGATATGATGGCGCCTATGAAAACATAGCAAGTTTCATTAACAGTTTCAGACAGAAGAAAAGCAGAGCATGTAATAAACAGATTCATGATAGCAACTTTGCGAGCTCATGCCACTCACCATGAAGCATTAAATGACAACATAAGCATACCAATAGTAAGAAAACATGCTCATGAAGCTAAACATGGCAATATCAAGTTCATAGGATGCATGGATCACTAGCAAAACACATGGCAATATTGATTAACATGTTAACAATCTGCCAGGAACATTATTTAGCAAAAGTAGAGCAAGAAAATGACATGCTAAAGCAGTCCATAGTATCTACCCAGGGCATGAACGGATAGAGCATAACCACATGTTCAAAACATCCTTATTGAAGTATCTCAGAATAAGCATGGATCTCATGGTAGCAACAAGTTTACATGGCATCAAAATAAGAAGTTTACAATCCTAAGTCCCTGAAAACAGCAACATTATGGAGCCTACTTTGCATGCTTGTGCTATTCACCACATAGATCACAAAAATACAAGACTTTCACCCCTTTAAATATGGCATGATGTAGTTCAAAACACATTTAGACCTCATTCTCATAGGATGCACACATAAAATGCAACAAAAATGACAAATCACCATGTTCTGTTAAGAACCAGCAGTTATCATTTTATAGCACTTTTGCAACGAAGAAAATGGCATCATAATGGACAGTAACATGCATGCAAATGGTACTAACATGAAGAGCTCAGCAAGATGAACATTTTGACAACTCATATTCATGATTCGGAGACACGGTCACCGAGATATAGCATGATGAAGATGGCATCATAATATGAGGAATTGGGGACTTAGAAGAAAATCATCCCGGGCAAAGATGGACGGGGTGGTAAGGGATGGAGCAGGGACGTGTTTGGTACAGGGGTTGAGGCCGAACAGGGGCGGTGCTGTCCCGGCAGCAGGTCCATGCTGGCTGTCGGCGAGGTCGACGGCGGCGCGGCTCGGCCGGTCGCCGGCGAGCAGAGAGGAGGTCGGAGAGGACCTGAGGAAGCCGGCGCAGGGCAGATCTGGCCCGGCCCAGCCGTCCGGGGGAGGCAGGAGACGGGGAGGCAGGGCGACGCCGATCTCTGGCAGGGCGAGCTCCGGCCGGTGAGGTAGCTGCAGGGCGGCGGAGTTGATGAGCGGCGGAGCGGCGGCCGGCGTCGAGCGGATCGGGCGAGGGCGACAACGGATGGGCCCATGGGGGCCAGCCTCGGCCCCAGCGGGCTTCGACTGTGGCCGGCGGATGGCGTGCCACATGTCAGCGTGTGAGTGGCCGGGCGACGGACGCGGACGTGTCCGGCGGTGCGAGGAGGAGCGGGGCTAGGGTTTCGTCTGAGCGAATTTACGGGGGAAGGTGTATATTTATATGTAGAAAGAGTTAGGAGTGTCCAAATGAGGTGCGGTTTTCTCCCACACGATCATGATCCAACGACGGAGAATATGGAGGTGGTTTAGATGGGTTATTGGGCTGTTTTGGAGGGGTGTTGGACTGCAACACAAAAGAGGCTTTTGTGGTTACCCGGTTAATCGTTGGGGCATCAAACGACCTCCAAATGGAACGAAATTTGACAGGCGGTCTACCGGTGGTGTACCGAGGCCACTTGACAAGTCTCAACCCATTCCGAGAACATTTTTCTCCCGCTGATGAAAAGGGACAAGAGGGGTGCGCCGGGTGCATGTGGGAGTATCGGATTGCGAAACGGACAACGGGGAAAATGCTGGGATGCATGAGACAAACACGAATGCAAATGCGATGCACATGATGACATGATATGAAATGCATGACATGGAAAAAATTCAAAACAAAGACAAAAACCCAACCACGAAGGGAATCTCATAACATAAAGCAGAAAATGGCAAGAGTCTGAGTTACAAATATGGCAAGTTACATCCGGGGTGTTACAACACTCCACCACTACAAGAGGATCTCGTCCCGAGATCTAGGACTGAAATAACTCTGAATATTCGAAACGGAGGTGATCCTCGTGCTCCTAGGTGGCTTCTCGGTCGGAATGGTGTGACCACTTCACTTTCAGGAATTTGATTGACTTGTTGCGAGTCTTGCGCTCGGTTTCTTCAAGAATGGCAACGGGATGCTTATGATAAGACTGATCTTCTTGGAGATCAATCTCTTCGAAGTTGATAGTGCGCTCAGCTGTCTTGAAGCACTTGCGAAGCTGTGACACGTGAAACACATCATGCACATTTGCGAAGTTAGGCGGAAGCTCGAGTTGATAGCAGAGGTCGCCTCTTTTGCCAATGATCTTGAAAGGACCCACGTATCTCGGGGCAAGCCTTCCTTTGATACCGAAGCGAAGAGTGCCTTTCATTGGAGAGACGCGGAGGTAGACATGGTCTCCGATCTCAAAAGCCAAGTCACGGTGCTTGCTATCATAGTAACTCTTCTGGCACGATTGCGCGGGTTTGAGATTTTCACGGATGACTTTACACATTTCTTCAGCTTCTGTGATCTAGTCGTTGCCAAGAAGTTGGCGTTCACCCACCTCTTACCAATTGAGAGGTGTACGACACTTCCTGCCATAGCGAATTTCGAATGGGGCCTTGCCCGAACTCGCTTGGAAGCTGTTGTTGTACGAGAACTCGGCATATGGAAGACAATCTTCCCACTTCATACCGAAAGAGATGACACAAGGCCTGAGCATATCTTTGAGAATTTGATTTGCTCGCTTGACTTGGCCACTTGTTTGAGGATGGAAAGCTGTGCTGAAGCGAATGTTGGTGCCCATGGCCTTCTGGAAGGAATCCCAGAACTTGGAAGTGAAAATTCTTCCACGATTTTAAGATATCAATTGAGGAATACCCTGCAAGGAGACAATTCTGAAGGTGTATAGCACTGCCAGCTGAGCTGTTGTGATAGATTATTTGATTGGAAGGAAATGAGCCACATTAGTAAGCTTGTCGATGACAACGAAGATAGCATCATTTCCACGCTTGGACTTGGGAAATCTAGTCATGAAATCCATTTCAAAAAGGTCAAACTTCCATTCTAGAATAGCAAGAGGTTGGAGGAGACCAGCTGGTCGTTGGTGTTCTGCTTTCACCCTTCGACGGACATCACATTCATTCACGAATTGAGCAATCTCTTGCTTCATTTGAGTCCATCAATACAACTGCTTGAGGTCATGGTACATCTTCGTACTTCCAGGATGAATGGACAGAAGAGAATTGTGCGCCTCGTTCATTATGACCTTCCTTAGATCACCTTTAGGAACCACAATCCAGTCCTCGAAGAATAGAGTGTCTTTGTCATCAATGCGATAGCACTTGTATTTGGATAGGCCCTTGTCAATACCATGTTTCACCTTCTTCACCATGGTATCCAGGAGTTGTGCCTCATGAATTTAGTCTTCCAAAGTAGGAGTGATTTGAAGATTGGCAAGAATGCCTTGAGGAACAACTTGGAGATTGAGTTTGCGTAAAGCTTCACAAATATCCGGTTGGAAGGGCTTGAGAATTAAGCTGTTGCGGTAAGCCTTCCTTCTCAAAGCATCTGTAATCACATTGGCCTTGCTTGCAGTATATTCAATACTCGTATTGTACTCTTGAATCATTTCGACCCATCGAGTCTGTCTGAGGTTGAGGTTGGGTTGAGTGATGATGTACTTGAGGCTCTTGTGGTCTGTGAAAATGTCTACTTTCCTTCCCAACAAGAGATGTCTCCATGTTAATAACCCATGGACAACTGCCGCCAACTCAAGGTCATGAGTGGGGTAGTTCCTTTCATTGGGCTTCAACTGACGAGAGGTATAAGCCACAATTTTCTTCTCTTGCATTAACACAGCACCGAGACCTTGCAAGGAAGCATCACAGAAAACTTCGAATGGTTTGGATTCATCACGAGGAGTCAAGACAGGAGCTCTGACTAGCTTCTCTTTGAGGGTGTTGAAAGCAATGTCACATTCAGGTGTCCAGACATACTTGACATGCTTTTGGAGGAGGTTTGAAAGAGGCTTTGCAATCTTTGAGAAATTCTCAATGAATCTTTGACAATAGCTTGCAAGTCCAAAAAAACTGCAGAGCTGCTTGACATTCTGAGGGGGTTCCCAATTCACAATTGTGAACACCTTCTTGTGATTAAATGCGATGCCCTTGGTGGAGATGGTATGACCAAGGTAAAGAACCTCATCAAGCCAGAACTCACACTTGGAAAACTTCGCATAGAATTGATGCTCTCTGAGCTTGTCGAGCACCAATCTCAAATGCTTGGCATGATCCTCCTTATTCTTGGAGAAGACCAAGATATCATCGAGATAGACTAGGACAAAATCTGTAAGGGTTGAAGATGAAGTTCATCATGCAAGAGAATGTTGGAGGAGCATTGACAAGGCCGAAAGACATGAAAGTATATTCATAAGAACCATAGCTTGTTCTGAATGCTGTCTTGGGGATATCTTGTTCACATATGCAAATCTGATGATAACCCATACAGAGGTCAAGCTTGGAGAATACTTTGGAACCTTTAAGTTGCTCGAATAGCTCATTGATGTTAGGAAGTGGACACTTGTTCTTAATTGTCTTCTTGTTCAAAGGACGGTAGTCGACGTAGAGTCGGTCCGTGCCATCCTTCTTCCGGACAAAAAGAACACCACAACCCCATGGAGATGAACTCGGTCTAATCAGACCCAGACGCTCTTGTTCATCGAGCTCTTCAATTCCTTCAACTCCTCTGGTCCAAGATCGATAACGAATTCAACAGGCCAGTGTGGAAGCATTCCCGGAAGCTCTTCTGGAAAAATGTCTTGGTATTCACAAACGACTGGAATCTGAGAGATGGCATTCAACTCGCCCTTCTCATTGAGAGAAAACAGTCGAATGGTTTCGTCCCGAGCGGCATAGATGATCACATCATCAGAAGAGTGTGTCAACTGAATCTCCCTGACATCACAATCAAGCTGAGCCTTGTTCTTAGAAAGCCAGTCCATCCCGAGAATTAGATCAATATCCGAGTCACCAAGGACCATTGGAGAAGATAGAAATTTATAGTTTCCCATCTTGATGGAAACATCCGGAGCCATCATTTTGGTGTTCATGAACAAACCCGGAGAGGAAACCGCTATCGGCTTAGGCAGATCGACAGTATGCAAATCATGCATGGATGCAAAAGGCTTTGATATGAATGAAATAGATGTACCAATATCAAATAAGACTTTTGTAGCAATATCATTAACTGGAAGGATTACCCATGATCACTTCTGAAGAATCCTCTGCGTGAGCTGCGTTCATCATGTTCACCCTTGTAGACATGGAAATATGCTTGACCACTACATTGCTGGAAGATCTCACAGGAGGAGGAGGCGGAAGGCGCCCCTGGTTGAAGCAATTTTTTTTGCATAGTGCCCTTTCTGCTGACACTTGTTGCAAGTCACCTTTGAGAGCGAACGATGATAAGGAGCACTTGGCCTTGGAGCTTGAGACTGAGCTTTGTTCTGATAGCCTGGGTTGGGTAGGTGGGAAGATCCATGGACACCTTTCCTCTTTTGCTGGTAGAGGTGGCGAAATGAATGAGGAGGAAGCCAGAACTTCTGTTGCTTAGCGACCACTTGTGATGAAGAAGAAGATTGAACTGCGTCCTTGACTCTTTTCTGAGAAGCCTCACACTTGAGCTGAGCAGCTTCTTGCTTGAGTGCCATGTTCAATAGCACCAACTACAAGTTCGCCATGGTGGATACCAAAGATGATGTAAAAGCGCTCAGTGTTACGGGCTTGGCCTACAAGAACTTTGTCGAAATCCGTGACCACTACAAGTCTCGGGTAGCACAAAGCAGGACTCCCTGGTCGAACTCGCCTCAGCCATCATCGACCCCTACTATGAAAAGATGAAGCAGGATACCCAGAGAACAAGTCCCGTATCCTGGCACAAGGTCTAGATGCGGCAACTGGATGAACCTCACCTCAGGTTCGCGGCCAAGAGCATGCACACATGCTACGAGATGCACAGGCGGATCGTTGACATGAGGAAGTGCCTCGTTACCCAAATCGACGAGCCCGGATCGAGCCACAAGAAGAGCAAGCGTCACAACAAGTAGATGATGATCAGATGATCGGTTATGCTAGTTAATCATGCATGTAATATATAGTTTACTTTATTGGTGTGCATGGAAATGTCATGTGTGTAGTTGCCACCTATGTAATTATGCATATAATAGTTTACTTTGGTGTGTGCGAATGCCATGGTTGTAGTAGCTACCTATCTAAGTGGATGTTTAATTTGGTTATGGAAGCATGTCCTTATAAGTGTGTGTGTGTGTGTGTGTGTGTGTGTGTGTATGTTGTTGTTCTGTATGCAATCCCATCGCACAACACGCACGTCTTATTAGCAGCAACCGTCTATGTTCTTATCGGTCTTCAGACACATTTCTGATTACAGACCTGTTTGCCGCGTATCACACACATCTTGTTAAGTTGAGCCTTTTCTGTTCTCTTGTGTCAACACAAACAGTTCATCCGAGTGAACCGCATGCCGTATATTGCACACACCTTTGATCTGGCTGACCGTTTCTTTTGTGTTGCCTAATCACAAACAGTTCATCCGAGTGAATTGTATGATGTGTATCGCACACGCCTCCATATGGCTGCCCGTTTCTTTTGTTCCTCCTCACCGCAAACATTTCATTGAACTGAACCATATGCCCTTCATCACACACGCAAGTAAAACCTGAACCGTGTTTGATGCATCTGTCATCGCAAACATTTTACACATGTCTGACGGTTTTCATACAGCACCATTTGCGATTATGGCATCGCACACAGTTTCTCGAAGGGTCTCTGATCATAGTATCGCGTTAGCAGCATCGTGCAGTAGTGTACCCCTATTTTTCTAGCCCAATTTTGTTGATTTCGTCCAAAATTCGAAAATCCCCACCAAAATAGCCCAATTTTTTTTGTGATTTGTTGGTTTGATGATGTTTTCTTGATTTTGATCCACCGATTCGTTGTGTTTCGAGTGGATCTAGCTTCTCCACAAGTTTCCCCACTTTTCATCCATGAAATATTCTCAATATTGACCCCAAAATCACCAATTTCCGCCAAAATTGTGCCTGGAATCTCAGATCTCGAGTTGACCCCGTCCCACCGGACGACATACGTTTTTTCGGACGTCTAGACCCTCCCGAAGCATCGGACATCTGGTACTTTCCGGAAATCCGATACCCCTCAACAGAAAACAAAATCACGGATTTCTGAACCTTCCGGACGTTCGTCCATAGGACATCCGACCTTTTCTGAACGTCTGTAACCTGTAGAAACTGACTTGGTTGGAAAAAAATTCAGCCATAACTAATTCATACGGACTCGGATTTTGACAAGAAAGGTAATATAGGGGAAGGTGATGATCTTGTCCCACTAGTGGACTATCTTGACATTGATTGCTTGCATGATGTTGATCCACCTATTACCATGCTTCATGCTTGTATGACTTCCCCATGCGATGATTTACCCATTTATGATGATTTTGATGATTTCCATGTGGAGTCTATTAGTTGTGATGCCATGTTGCATATGATTTCTTGCGATAATTCTCTTGGTCACATCATGTTTGACAACCCGCTTGACTTGTCGTATGCTATGCATGAGATCAATAATATGTCCAATTTGCAATCTCATCACAGTGACTATGCATATGCCATTAAAATAAACCCAATTTGCACATATGGCATAGATCACAAGCCCATGGTTATTGGCATTTGTTTTTCTTGTGATGATATTGATATGCTGCCTTTGCATCAATTATCTCATATGCCATACCATGAAAACCTAGATTTGGACACGCCTTGTTTAGGATGTTTTTCCACTTCACCATATTATGCTTCCAATATTGCACTTGAGGAGACCCCCATAGTTTCCTATTACATGTTAGGAGATTTTGACTACTCCCATCCATTGCATGATCCCAATAATTGTGTGCACCATATGCTCCCCATGAATGAAAATGATATTGATGTGCCATATACTTGTATGCTCAATTTGTACCCACATCCCGTTATACACAATAACTATTCTTTCATGATGGATGACATGTTCTTATACCATGCATCAAATTTCTTTGAGCATTGCTTATTTTGTGCTAACTCACATGTTCACATACACATCATGATGGATGATGTGTACATTTAACACGCACACACTTTCTTTGGTTTGTGTCTCTTTTGTGTAGGCCCATAAATACTTGTCAACCTCAAAATCCCCATGAGTTGACGAAACAAGCTCTAGAGAGTAAATATGACTTGGAATCCTGTGTATTGCCTTTCCCACCGCTCCCTTCTTGCAAAGACTTCGCACATTTCTTCTACATGGCCCCCACATGGTTATGGGTTATTATCCATTACATATTCTATGCCCAGATTGCCATGCTCACTTTGCATGATATGCTCATTTCGATGCCTTTGCCATGCATTTGTGACCCATGCTTTGTATTACACATGATGATTGATTCTAGAACTTGTATGTGTATTTGCAAGCTTGGTGGAGATATTTCTTGTTACTACCATGATTACTTTGTGAATCATTCCTACGATGATACCTTGATCATGCTTTGTATTCTTGCTTGCGATATGTCATGTGCATTGCCTATGCTTATAATTTTCTCACATGACATGATTTCCATGATTTCCTCTAGTGTGTTACATCTTGCTCCACTAGTTTGCACGACATGATTGATATGCTTGCTTATGTTGCATCACCCATGTTTCATACTTTCTCATTACATGCTGTTGATAGACACTATTGCCATGCTTTGCAGATGATTGCTATTGCTTGTTGTCATATATGTCCATATGTTGCCTCCCTCATGCTAAATAATATGCCATGTATTGAGTGCAACAATAGTTTTAACCATGCTAATGAGATTGCCCCCATAGCATTCTCGCATATATTTGGAGATTTCGACATATTTCCTATGAAGCATGCTTGCCTTCCTTCTTTGCACCATATGCATAGTGCCATGCACATTAAGATTGTTGCATCATATTATTCCTACACTTTTGCTACTAATGGTTATGTGCAAGAGAATAGAACCATCATGATGGATGATTGTTTATCTACCATGCACATACTATCTTTGTTTTGTTGTGTACATGTGTAGGATACTTGGACTTCATGCCGACTTCCACTTCATGTGAGTTGACGATTCGAGCTCTTGAGAGCGAGCCACTACATCACACTTGCTTGTGTTTCAGCATTGTAAAGGACGCACAAGGACATGCTTTCAAGGTGACATCCTTCTTGAGCATGAATATTGCAGATCGTACTACTTGTGTTGCTTGTACCATGCGAATTATTGGCCATCTTGGACCACTTGATGGCGCACATGTTAGAGATCTTGCTTCGAATTGCCATTTTCACATTTCCACGCATCATGATATATATGCCTTGTGTGTTGCATCCAATTCTTGGATTACTTCCTCCTATCATATGTTTGGTTGCAACAATGTCACTTCTTCACATATGCTATGTCCCATTGATTGCAACATGCTTACCTTGATTGCCTCACACATGTTGAACAATTCTCGTTCTATTGTGTTGAGTGCCATCTGATTTTCACTACACCATGTGCACATTATGCTTGGATTGTCTTGCCACATGTGTTTAGAAACTTCATTTTCTTTGATGTTGTGAATGGTTCATATGCATACCATAGGCGATTTGTTAACCTCTTTATGCATGCTTGCTGTGAACTTGAGGTATATGCTTATTCTCTTGTCCCACATATTTGCATCACTACCTCACAATTGCAAGCTTGTTTCCATGATGACCTTGATTGTGTTCAATTCATATGCTTACATGCCATGTCACAATCCTTTGTCACACCATATGATATGCTTGATGAGGTCAGTTATTGGGTGAATCCCCACTCGAATATTTCGCTTTGCACTAACGCTAACCACATTTGTTTTTCCAAGTGTTTGTTGTCCTTACTCCTTTTGAAGGAATCACAAGACACTACGACATTGGAGAGTGCTCATTTCGAGCTTGAGGATGATGAGTACTTTGTGATCGTCCACTTCCACACGGCGAAGCCATCTCTTTCCCATGGTGATTAGGTTTTCAATTCGAGGTCGAATATTTCCCAGGGGGAGATGATGTGGAGCATCCTACGGACATCACCATTTCAAAAGTCCGTTTGGCAAGTGAAACATGCGACCTCTACTTCACATACATAAAGGTGAATCATCTCCATTACCCGTGTTCACATGACCCCTTCGAGGATGGTATACTACTTGACACTCCACTCATGTGCATGCATAGGTATTGCTGGAGCTTCACGGACGAAGAGGAGGAGTGCGAGCACATCAGAATGACTACACCATCCGCGAGGGAAGTGTAGAAGCAAAGAGGGAAGAAGACGGAGTTGTGGAGTCCACAACGATCGGATGACCAGAAGCCACCGGACATCCGACACTCTACAGCACCCGGACGGCCGGCGTCCATCAGACGTCTGATAGACCCTTGACCAGCCACTCATGAAACCAACAGCCGACCAAGTCTACAGCGCTCGGACGACCGGCGAACTCAGGACGTCCGACAACCTCTAGCGACCAGAAGGCCGATACAGTCCGGAAATCTGACGCCACCTCAATAGATCAGAATCGACGGATGTCCGACCCGCACCAGACGACCGGTCCCTCACGAGCTTTCAGACATCCGACACCGACCAGACATCCGGTACCTGCATGTGTGCAGTTGCGGGCCTTGGGCCTTGTACCTCTCTACCACTTACCTCTTCGTGGCTTAGACTATAAATTGACCACCCCCTCCTCCTTTCGAGGGATAGCGAATATGATAGGTCATTTGTATGTGAGCTTTGCTCCTATCTACCTCTAACTTGAGAGAGAGAGACATCACTCCCATGGAGTTCAATACCTCCATGTGAGCATGTGAGAAGATCCTGCGGGATATCAAGACCCGCCCCCCTCGTGGGAAGGATCTACCTAGATCATCAAGACCCCATCTCCTTTGGATTTGGCATGAACTCTACCTTGTATATATCCCTTCATTCTTCATGTACCTTGTGGATCTTGTGTGTTTGATTGTCTAGTGGATGTGTGATTGGACTTGTTCTTATGTGTTTCCCCTTGTGATTACTCTCTGTTCTTCCTCGTGTACATCGTGTTCTTCCTATTCTTTGAGGGAATCCACTCCAATTGTGAAAGACCGGCCGACACCGGGTCTAGCCCCGTATCATACGGCATCATGAGCCACTTTGATCACGAATTTGGAGCCCCTGCCCCTCTTTTTTTAGCCTAATTTTTTTGATTTCGTACTAAATTCGAAAATGCCCACCAAAAAAATAGCCCCAATTTTTTTTGTGAATCGTTGATTTGATGATGTTTTGTTAATTTTGATCCATGGATTCATTGTGTTTTGACTGGATCTAGCTTCTCCACAAGTTTCCCCACTTTTCATCCATGGAATCTTCTCAATTTTGACCCCGAAATCACCAATTTCCGCCCAAAACCGTGTCCCGAATCTCGGATCTCGAGTTGACCCCGACCCACCACACGACCGCCGTTTTTCCGGACGTTCGGACCCTCCCAAAGAACCGGACATCCGGTACTTTCCGGAAATCCGGTACCCTGCAACAGAACAAAAATCACGGATTTCCGAACCTTCCAGACGCCCGTAACCTGTAGAAATTGACTCGGTTGGAATTTTTCGCCCATAACTAATTCATCCGGACTCGAATTTTGATGTTCTTTAGCTCGTTTTGAAGCTCTTGAGATCCCCCATCCCAGAAAAATACTACCTCCATCATTTGAGTCCATCAAATATTTGGAACTTTGGCATCTTTGCATAGACCCTCCACCATATCTCCGCATTATCACCTCCTTGCTTGAGTAGTGATTCGAGTCTCCTACGGTGTTTCGGCTACTTAGGGACGGTTACTTATTCATCAACCACCACATATTCCGCGTAACCTTTCCCACTATACATTGCCGCGACCCCAACTTAACCCAATTTTGTTTGCATTGAGAGTTGTGTCTCCTAAGGTGTTTTGGCTACCTAGGGACAGTGACTTCAACTCTGACTCGCATCATTCATTATTGAACTTCCGTAATTCCTTTGAGCTTCCACAAAACCACCACTGCATTCCGCTACCACCATTTGACATTTGCCTTTGGAGATTTTCAGTGGTGGTTTTTCTGTTTCCTAGGGTGTTTCTGCTAACTGGGAACAGTTAGACATCGGCAACACTGCCGCTCAACTTTGCCAAGGGTTTGACATCGACCACATTCACCATTTTGACACCCTAACCGTAAGCAAGAACTGTAACCTCTATATCATCTTGGTATCATGGTATCCGATCATTGTAGATTCTTCTTGCCATAGTATTCATAAACCCTAGACCATTTTGCGTCACTTGCCTATCAAGACTAGCCATTGAGTATTGCTGGTAATGTTACTTGTGCACATTAGTGATCATCGATTCCACACCTTCCATTGCATACATACCTCATCGTGGTATAATCATAACATCTCTTGTGCACAAGATTGTTCTTGCATATACACAATTGCTATCTTGGTTTTGTGCATTTCGCATAAGTGGACATATAAAAAAAGAATAAGCTTTTAAGCGAAGAGAAAAAAAAGAGCTTGTAAGCAATATCCATAGTATCACCACATTTCATATCATATACCATCATTGATCATGCTGTATCATCGTGTGTGAAACACCTGGAATCATATATACATAGCATACTTGGGATAGAAGTCATTGCATTTTTGTCTCTTATAGGTTGTGCACAAGTGTCGTATCCGCCTATTGAGCAATCGTGCTAGCGTCTCTCTAGAGTTGTGCATCAAGAGCATTTTCCGTGGATTCCACATTTTGAGCTCGTTCCTTGGTTGCACGACCCCATTTATCTATCCGTGTGTGTGTGTGTGTGTGTGTGTTTTCGTGTGCCATTCATTGCTATTTGTCTACTTATTTCACTTGCGAATTTGTGAATCTCTTTCAACATTATTGACTCTTGCCAACAATTGCATCAAATTTTTGTGCTACTTGTCCTAACCAAGCCAATCAATAAGCTTTACTTTGTAGGTGTGAGTGAACAAGTCCGATACCAATTCCACTATTCTTTCATTTCACATTGGGTGAAACAGGATACATACTCAACTTTGGGAAAAGGTAGCTCGGTATTGTTTATATTACTTCCTACTCACATTTGCTTGAGTCTTGTGATGGATAGGCAAAGCACATCTACTTCGGTCTACAACAACAACAACCACAACAACGAGTTTGATGCCACAAAAAACTTCATCGATGCCAATATGGATGCTCTAAAGGAGGAGATTAAAGTCCTCATCAAGAACCGCAAGAGGTCTTCATCATCTTCAAGAAGACGCCCAAGTGCACATGCTTCCGAGCTACCATCTCCAGCAAGGTCACTCGGCATCGACACCATCACCGACATGGACGTGAAGGTCAAGAGCTCAACACCAACCACCACTCAACGACTTCACCATCTACATTTGCATTTTCGCCGAGCGACTCTAAGGCATCTTCGCCTTTGGATATGAGACATCTTCGCCTACAAGCACCTCAAGACTACGCTCAATAGAAGCTCCCCAAGCTCAAGTGACTTCCACAAGCTACTAAGACCTCGACACCGACCACGAGATTCCTTTCTATGGAACTCAAGACCCCGAGGAGTATCTCGAGCGGGAGCGCAACATGGACACTGATAGGTATCCATAGTATCTACTTTTCCTAGTGGGTGGTGGGGCCCTCGAGGCCCCGCTGACCCTAATTCCGACGCTATAAAATCCTATTTTCCAGAAAAAAATAGGGGATGAAGTTTCACCGCGTTTAGCGATGAGGAGGCGCCGCCACCTCCTGTTCTTCATCGGGAGGCCAGATCTGGAGCCCGTTCAAGGCTCCAGAGAGGGGAATCTTCTGTCTTCATCATCACCAACCATCCTCCATCACCAATTACATGATGCTCACCGCCAGGGTGAGTAATTCCTTTGTAGGCTTGTTGGTCGGTGAGGAGTTGGATGAGATTCATCATGTAATCGAGTTAGTTTTGTTAGGGCTTGATCCCCAGTGTTCACTATGTTCTGAGATTGAGGTTGTTATGACTTTGCTACGCTTAATGCTTATCACTAGGGCCCGAGTGCCATGATTTCAGATCTGAACCGTTAATGTTATCACCATTATATCTATGTTCGTGATCCGATCTTGCAAGTCATATTCACCTATTATGTGTTATGATCCGTAAACCCCCAAGGTGACAACAATTGGGATCTTTCCGGTGATGACTGTAGTTTGAGGAGTTCATGTATTCACTATGTGTTAATGCGTTGTTTCGGCTCTCTATTAAAGGAGGCCTTAATATCCCTTAGTTTCCTTATGGACCCCGCTGCCACTGGAGGGTAGGACAAAATATGGCATGCAAGTTCTTTTCCATAAGCATGTATGACTATTGACGGAATACATGCCTACATTATATTTATGAACTGGAGCTAGTTCTGTGTCGCCCTAGGTTATGACTGTTATATGATGAATATTAACCAACGTAATCACAGATCCAATGCCTACGAGTTTTCCACATGTTGTTCTTCCTAAGTTACTATTGCTATTGTTATAACTCCTACAAAATTGTTGTTGTTGTTGCTGTTACCACTGCTATTGTTACTACTAGTGTCAAACTATCATACTACTGTGCTACTGATCACTTTGCTGCAGATATTTAATCACCAAATGTGGTTGAATTGACAACTCAACAACTAATACTTACAAATATTCTTTGGCTCCCCTTGTGTCGAATCTATAAATTTGGGTTGAATAATCTACCCTCAAAAGTTTTGCGATCCCCTATACTTATGGGTTATCAGACACCTACCTCAATATACATCAAGTCCCTCCCGAAGATCAAGTGAAGTGCACCACAAGTAACTTCCACGACTACGCGTCGACATGGTGGCTTCATACACCTTCAAAGACCTTCAACGTGAGTTGGCCCAAGAAGAAGAAGGCTATGAGGCCAGAGTTTTTGCATTCCACCTACACGAAACAACTTCAACGCCAATTGGAGAACACCATACAAGGATCCAAGTCCATCGACGAGTACTTCAAGGAGATGAAGAAATCCTTGTGACGAGCTGGCGTGCATGACCCCATTTCAATGAAGTTCCACTTCATGATGGGATTGAACAACAAAACCTTCAATACTATCTTCCTCGAGAACTACAAGTCCCTCAACGATAACTAAATTGGTTCTCACAAGGAGAAATGACAACTCATGAAGGCCAAGGCTTCTCCACCCCAAGCACACTTTGCGACGACCAAGATCCATGACAACAAGCATGAGGATAGTACCACCAAGATCTCCAAGCCCAACAAGCTCCAAGAGAATGATCCCAAGTTTGACTTCACCGCTATTCTTCTTTGTGGCATTGATTATGCCAAGTCAATCATGACTCCTTTTGAAGATGGTGCGGTGACGACTACGGCTACGGAGCCAATCAAGGGCCATGCTCTGGAGACCAGTGGCATGGTGGCAAGCAAGGATGATGCTTCCATCTTTGGAGCGAGAGTGACATGACCGATCATGGGATTTTCCCTTTGGTCATGGAGGCGAATGATGATGTGCCATGTTCGGCCTTCATCCATGGCGATAGTGACGAGATGGTTGAGAATTTCACCTCGACCATAGCGTCGCATGATGACTTGAGTGACTTTTGCCACCATATTGAGAGTGAGAGTGACTTAACCACTAGCCCCATATATGATGAGTTGCCCCAATTCCCATGTGAGGAGAGCCACAGCCCCCACCACTTGAGTGAGATGAGTGATTCCGCCCTATGTGACTTTGAGTGCACCTGCTTGGAGGGACTGAGTGAGCAACCACATAGAGAGAGTGCAATAGTTGGTGGGTGCATGTGATGACATTTTGAACTCTAATGACTTGACCTTTACCTCTATTGTGTCTTCTCATTTGGTGCTAGGTCCCATATATGATGACACACCGATCCTCGACGACTTCATCCTCCCTTTGGACAAGACGATGGCCATGGTGGAATATGATGCACCCCCCCACACACACATGGTTCCATCAAGATAATGATATTGACCACCATTTGGTCTTTCCCACCTCACCTACACCACTTGAGTGGCACGAGAAAGGTAATATAGGTGAAGGTGATGATCTTGTCCCACTAGTGGACTATCTTGACATTGATTGCTTGTATGATGTTGATCCACCTATTTGTTGGGGAATCTTCCAAGGAAAACAAAAAAATATGCACACACAAGATCTATCCATGGAGATGCATAGTGATACGTCTCCGACGTATCTACTTTTCCAAATACTTTTGCCCTTGTTTTAGACTCTAACTTGCATGATTTGAATGGAACTAACCGGGATTGACGTTGTTTTCAGCAGAATTGCCATGATGTTATTTTTGGGCAGAAATAAAAGTTCTTAGAATGACCTGAAAATCCACGGAGACACATTTTGTAATTAATAAAAAATACTGGCAAAAGAATCAGCATCAGGGGGCCCACACCCTGTCCACGAGGGTGTAGGGCGCCCCCCTGGGCACGCCCCCCTGCCTCGTGGGCCCCCTGAGACTCCACCGACCTCAACTCCAACTCTATATATTCATGTTCGGGGAGAAAAAATAAGGGAGAAGGATTCATCACGTTTTACATACAGAGCCACTGCCAAGCCCTAATCTTCCTCGGGAGGGCCGATCCGGAGTATGTTCGGGGCTCCGGAGAGGGGAATCCATCGCCGTCGTCATCATCAACCTTCCAATTTCATGATGCTCACCGCTGTGCGTGAGTAATTTCATCGTAGGATTGCTGGACGGTGATGGGTTGGATGAGATTTACCA
Source organism: Triticum dicoccoides (assembly GCF_002162155.2). Lineage (NCBI taxonomy): Eukaryota > Viridiplantae > Streptophyta > Magnoliopsida > Poales > Poaceae > Triticum > Triticum dicoccoides. The sequence continues at coordinate 315,402,943 of NC_041390.1, read as the reverse complement.
TGTAATCGAGTTAGTTTTCTTACGGTTTGATCCGTAGTATCCATTATGTTCTAAGATTGATGTTGCTATGACTTTGCTATGATTAATGCTTGTCACTAGGGCCTGAGTGCCATGATTTCAGATCTGAACCTATTATGTTTTAATGAATATATGTGAGTTCTTGTTCATATCTTGCAAGTCAATAGTCACCTACTATGTGTTATGATTCCATAACCCCGAAGTGACAATAATCGGGACCACTCCCGATGATGACTGTAGTTTGAGGAGTTCATATATTCACTAAGTATTAATGCTTTGGTCCGGTACTATATTAAAAGGAGGCCTTAATATCCCTTAGTTTCCAATAGTACCCCGCTGCCATGGGAGGGTAGGACAAAAGATGTCATGCAAGTTCTTTTCCATAAGCACATATGACTATATTTGGAACACATGCCTACATTACATTGATGAACTGGAGCTAGTTCTATGTCACCCTATGTTATAACTGTTGCATGAGGAATCACATCCGACATAATTATCCATCATTGATCCATTGCCTGTGAGATTTTTACATATTGATCTTTGCTTGGTTACTTTTCCGTTCCCACTCGATTGCTACAAAAACACTGTTACTTTTGCCACTGTCACCGTTACTTCCATACTACTTTGCTACTAAATACTTTTTTGCAGATATTAAGTCTTTTAGGTGTGGTTGAATTGACAACTCAACTGCTAATACTTGAGAATATTTTTTGGCCCCCCTTGTGGCAAATCAATAAATTTGGGTTGAATACATTACCCTCGAAAACTGTTGCGATCCCCTATACTTGTGGGTTATCAAGACTATTTTCTGGCACCGCTGGCGTGGAGCATAGCTCTATTCTTTGAGTCACTTGGATTTATATCTGTTGATCACTACGAGGAACTTGAAAGATGAAAGAACCAAGATTTTTCCCTCAACTACGAGGGGAGGTAAGGAACTTCCATCTAGCTCTGCACTTGATTCACCTTCTGTTTTGAGTAAACTTGCGACACCTACTCTTGCTATTGATTCTGATATGTCGCATGTTATTGATGATGCCACTTCTACTATGCATGATGCTTATGATGAAACTACTTCTATGCTTGATAATACTGTGCCATTAGGTGAATTTCTTGATGAACAACTTGCTAGGGTTAGAGAGAATGAAATTATTGAAATAGATAATATTGATGAAAGTGATGATGAAGATTCTCCCCCTAGATACGAATTGCCTGATGTGCGTGAGGGTTATGTTATGGATGAAGAAACTGCTAGAGGCCTTTTCGCTTGCAATGATAGATATGATCTTAAGAAACTTTTAGCTAAGCTAAAAGAAAAGCCTTTGAATGCTAGAATGAAGTATGACCCTGCTTTTGCTACTTCACCTATCTATATTTCTGATAAGGATTATGATTTCTTTGTTGATCCCGAGTTAATTACTTTGGTTGAATCTGATCCTTTTTATGGCTATGAATCCGAAATTGTTGTGGCACATCTTACTAAATTGAATGATATAGCCACCCTATTCACTCATGAGGAAAAAATTCGTTACTACTATATCATTAAGTTATTTCCATTATCAATAAAGGGCGATGCTAAAACATGGTTTAATTCTCTTGCTCTTGGTTGTGTGCATAGTCCCCGGGATATGATTTATTACTTCTCTGCTAACTATTTCACAGCTCATAAGAAACAAGCTGCCTTAAGGGAAATATATAATTTTGTGCAAATTGAAGAAGAGTGTCTCCCACAAGATCGGGGAGGCTTCTCCAGTTACTTAATGCTTTTCCTGATCATCCTCTCAAGAAAAATGAAATACTTGATATCTTTTATAATGGACTAACCGATGCTTCCAGAGACCATCTAGATAGTTGTGTTGGTTGTGTTTTCAGGGAAAGAACTATTGAGCAAGCTGAATTGCTATTGAATAATATATTGAGTTATGATAATGATTGGACACTTCCTGAACCAACTCCTAAGCCAACTCCGAAGAAAAGGGGTATTCTATTTCTCAGTCCTGAAGATATGCAAGAGGTAAAGAAATCTATGAAAGAAAAGGGCATTAAAGCTGAAGATGTTAAGAATTTACCACTTATTGAAGAAATACATGGTCTTAATAATCCGACACAGGTAATAAAGGTAAATGCTCTCCATAGATTTCATGAAGGTGATATTCCTCATAATAAGTTTGCTAGCCAATGCTTGGATGAGTTTGTTAATTTTATTGTTAAACAAGAAAACTTCAACGCTTATGTTCGTAGACAATTGAAACACAATGCTTATATGATTTAACACTTGAGTGATTATATGTCTATGGTGAAAGGTGACCTTAAACTTGTCAGTAAACATGCTTCTATGGTTACCACTCAGGTAGAACAAGTGCTTAAAGCACAAGATGATTTGCTCAGTGAATTAAATAATAAGAAAATTGATAATGTTGTTAGAGTTGTGACTAGAGGGGGTAAAATGACTCAGGAACCTTTGTATCCTGAGGGCCACTCTAAGAGAGTTGAGAAAGATTCTCAGAGCACTAATGTTGATACACCTAGTCATTCTAAGAAGAAGAAAAAGAAAAATGATAGGAATTTGCATGCTTCTAGTGAACCTGTTGTTCACACACCTGAGAATCTTAATGATAGTTCTATTTCTGATGCTGAAACACAATCTGGTAATGAACATGAACCTAGTGATAATGATAATGATGATGTTCATGTTGATGCTCAACATATCAATAACAATGATGCAGAGATTGAACCTGCTGTTGATCTTGATATCCACAATCAAAGAATCAATGTTATGATAAGAGAGACTTTGTTGCTAGGAAGCACGGTAAAGAAAGACAATCATGGGTTCACAAACCCATGCCTTTCCCCCTAGACTATCCAAGAAAAAGAATGATGATGATTTTGAGCGCTTTGCTGAAATGATTAGACCTATCTTTTTGCGTATGCTTTTGACTGATATGCTTAAAATGAATCCTTATGCTAAGTATATGAAAGATGTTGTTACAAATAAAAGAAAGATACCGGAAGCTGAAATTTCCACCATGCTTGCCAATTATACTTTTAAAGGCGGAATACCTAAGAAACTAGGAGATCCAGGAGTACCAACTATACCATGCTCCATTAAAAGAAACTATGTTAAAACTGCTTTATGTGATCTTGGAGCCGGTGTTAGTGTTATGCCTCTCTCTTTATATCGTAGACTTGATTTGAATAAGTTGACACCTACTGAAATATCATTGCAAATGGCCGATAAATCAACTGCTATACCTGTCGGTATTTGAGAGGATGTGCCTGTTGTGCTTGCAAATGTTACTATTTTAACAGACTTTCTTATTCTTGATATTCCTGAGGACGATAGTATGTGTATTATCCTTGGTAGAGCCTTTTTGAATACTGCAGGGGCTGTTATTGATTGCAACAAAGGAAATGTCACTTTTCATGTTAATGGTAATGAGCATATGGTACACTTTCCGAGGAAACAACCTCAAGTCCACAGTATCAATTCTATTGGAAAATTTTCAACGATAACTATTGGAGGTTTTGAATTCCCTCTTCCTAGTGTCAAGAAGAAATGTGATATTCTTATTGTTGGGGACATGCATATCCCCGTTGAGGTAACCTAGTGTTATTCGAAAATTCTCCGGTTTCATGTTATTCGAAAAGAGTTTGTTAACAAGACTTGATCAACCTTGTTAGTGCATTCCTTTTGATGAGCATGAGATGGATGAAGTTAGAAAGAACAACTCTCTATACCCTCCTTTTACTTTCTGTTATTTAGATTAAATGAAGCAAAAATAATGTTTTCTGTCTATTTTTTGAATTATCCTTGTAATAAAAATACGCCAAAAATAAAAGTTCTCCAAATGTCCTGAAAATGATATATGATTTTTTGTAGAATATTTAAGGATTACTAGCACTGAGAACACACCAGGGGGCCCCGCCATTTGGCCACGAGGGTGCAGGGCACCCCCCTGGGGCGCCCCCTACCTCGTGGACCCCACGTGGAGCCCCTCAACTTATTCCCGCACCCACCCACTTCGTCTTCCTCCAAAAAAAATCCTCCCATAGCTCAAAACCGTGTTCTAGCTCATTTTGCTGCCATTTTTGATCTCCTTGCTCAAAGCTCCATTTAAGAAACTGTTTGGGGATATTGTTCTTTCGTATGTGACTCTTCCAATGGTCCAATTAGTTTTTGTTCTAGTGCTTTATTTATTGCAAATTTTTTCTACTAAGGTGACCCTGTTCTTGAGCTTGCATGGCAAATTTATATGGTCCAAAGTAGTTTTAATGCATGATATAGCCTCTAGGCACTTGTGGAAGTAGTTGCTATGAATTTTGTTGAGTTTGGTTCGCTTTTATTTTGAGTCACTAAAAATTTCAGAAACTTTTCAGAGAAAGAAAATGTTGAAGAGATTATTGAGGGGCTCTTCGAGCCGAAGCTCGAAGGATAAGTAGAATGAGGAGAATAAAAAGCCCAAATACAATCTTCCTCACACCGCGGAGGTTCGACCGTGCGAATGGCCTTGTGATGAGTTCTTGAGAACCGCCGAAATTTATGATGACTTTTATTATTTGGATGAGAATGCAGGCCTCACTGACTTCCTCCACGACCAGCGCGAATAGTATCTCCTACTCACTAATATTTTAATGCAAAATTTTTATTTCCATGCTAAGAAATCACCACCTTTAGTGGAGTTTCACTTATATGATGAGGTTAAGGAGATGACACTCCATGATTTTTGTTGGGTCTGCAGGATACCCTTTGAGGGTAGCATCGAGGAACCACATCATAGTGATGTGGATGGGTTTGTTGATAGAATTACTATAGGAGAAATGATGAGGACATCAATACCATTGTTACACCCACAACCCCTGCTGCTATACATACTGGACCAATTACTAGAGCTCATGCACGCCAATTAAATTATCAGGTACTTTCGTTTCTTGGTAAGGATTCTAATGTTCATGAGAATATGATGCTGCCTAAATTGGATACATTTGTTTTGCTTACAAATGAAGGGCTTGGCATGGATAAGAGGGATGAACACTGGAGCAAGAACAAACATGGAGATGATGGCATGCACAAGGGGATCAAGAACGGACTTACAAGTGATGACTTCAGGACTTTGGAGCCACCATAAGGAGTTCATGAAGCCTTGGACCTAATATACAAGATGCCACTTCATAAATTTCGTCCAGAGGCTATTCTAGGTGCTGCATCACCTTATTATTGGGCCAGGCCCATGTATTTTCGAAATACTTAAGTATATGCTGTTTTTAGAGTCCGTTTGTGTGGGGAAACAAGAGTTAGGGTTGTTTTCAGACCCCCCCACGCCTCCAAGGGCCACGAAATCCCCCCTCTTCCTCCACATATATAGCCCTTAGGGCGCCGTTTAGAATTTGGGTTTTTTTAGACTAAAAGTTCGCCATAGCTGCAACTTCGCGTACTTCATTTGTGTCCAACGACCAGACCAAGACGTCACAGAACCCCACCTTCATTAATAAAGTTTTCCTCTTTTATTCGCAATATCCAGATTGCAATCTTAGTTTCTTGCTTGTTCTTTGTTTGCTCGCAGGAAATAGACCCTCGTGGTCAGGTTGATCGTGCTCCAGCATGGTCAATAACCCTTGGAAGTTGGTTTAGCGATTGCTAAGGCGCGGCGTCTTCGCACGTTCGTAGTCGGATCGTCAAAGTCGAATCCCACAGAAAACGATATCTATCTCATTGAAACATCCGGACACCTTCGCCTCTATCAAGTGGTATCAGATTTCTAGGTTGCTCGGTGAGATTTTTACAGTTTTCATAGTTTAGATCGTGTCTGTTCTTCATACCTACAGTCCATGAGAAAGCAAAAAAAATTTAGGGTTAGGTCATCATATTCGAACCAATCTGATCCTTTGCATAATCTTTTTCGGTTTTCACATTGTTGAATTTACAGTTGCATCGTCGTGTCTAGTTGCTGGTCTTAGCGTCTAGTTTCCTTTAGAGTTTCGAGTTCTGTTCAGAAGTTGTGATGCCGCCACCGCACCATCATCATCATTCCTACCACATACCACCACCACTAACGTATTCCTTACCGCTGCCATATACATCCGCCTGTCCACCACCCATCCAAGTCCACAGATACATCCGCCTGTCCACCACCAATCCGAGTCCATATATACATCTGCCTGTCCACCACCAATCCGAGTTCTTTCATATTAGGTTTATTTTCGAGATCCAACTAGTTTTCGTTTTGTGTTTTCCTTGCCTGCATATGTCTCAAAAAAAAGTCTGGAGACCCCGGGCAGTTTTTAGGCCAAAATTTCGGCGACCAAAACTATTTTTCCCCTATCCTATTTTTAGGCTTTTCTGAGTCTTTTGATCCACGTGCCATCATAGTGATTTTTTGTCGCACTTTTTCATTGTCGCTGCCCTGATTTCTGAAAAAAGTTAAAAACAATTTTCGTGCCCATCCTGTCAGTTTGACGAGGGAAGAGTTTTGAGACACTCGCCATTATAGTGATTTTTCACAAAAAAAGAGGAGCGCAAAAGAAAAGGAGCGCCAAAAAACAGAGCGAAAAAAAGTTCCAGAGTGTGCTTTTCCCTTGTTTACGTGCAACGCCATGATTTTATTCATGTTCTAGGCTCGCGTCTCTAGCACGGTCTAGCCGAGGACCAGCATAGTACCGTCGTTGAGCGTTTATTCAATTTGCATCTCTGAATTGATTATTGATGACCCTTTTGTCTACCATATTATAAGCCTTCCTAGCTCCACATACATCTACGTCGCGCGTTTGACTCTCCCTGGTAATCGCTCTATCCAAGCTTTGAGAGTTTTGACTACGACGGTTGCCGATCACCACCTGCTGCTGGGTAAGAACTGGTAAGAATTTGAGGTTTGCTTGACGGATTTGTGACATCCACCACCACCTCTTGTTAGTAGTCTGTAGGATCATATTCTTGTGTGTCTCTATTGCTGCTAACCATGGCAGGATCACAAGCCGACGAGACTGGCTGGGAGAACATGACGAATAAGGAGTTGCATGATAAATTTTAGCAAATGATGAGTGGATAGGTGCAAGATGTACTAAATAGATTTGAAGAGGCCATGGAGAAGATAGATGGCATGGAGAAGACGTTCGAAACAAAGCTCGATAACAAGTTTAATGAACTGCTCGCGCGTCTTTCACCACCACCACCGGCTGCACCTAACGCACCTCTACAACAACAACGACGATGACGACTACCTCCACGTCGCGAAACAACCCTCCGTCGAGCGAGGGCGTCTCCCTCTTGCACTTGGCCAAACTGTTGGTGCTGCTGTTGATACTTCTGTGGCTCCTGCTGCTGATGCGGAGGAGGATGATTTTGCGGGAGATTATGAGGATGAGGTTGATCAAAATCGGAACTACGTGCAACCACCAGCACCACAACCACCAGGTCATCCACATGCAAATAATGGCAATGGTAGGGCTCCCCCTCAGGTATGAGATCATGACCATCTCCCTAAACTGAAATTGAATATTCCATCATTTGAGGGTAGATATGTTCCTGATATATATCTTACTTGGGAGTTAGAAACTAAAGAACGATTTACATGTTTACAATATCCCGAGGAGAGACATGTTCCTGCTGCTGTTTGTGCTTTCACTAGTTTTGCATGTGTTTGGTGGTCTGGGCATTGTAGATTATATCCTATTCTAGCTACTTGGGCTCCTTTCAAAACTGCTATGCGTACTCGTTGGGTTCCACCATATTATCAATGTGAATTACTTAAAAATTGTAGCGTTTAAGACAAGGAAAAAATTATGTAGAAGAATATTATCAGGAATTACAAACTAGCATGATTAGATGTGGTATTGTTGAGGAGACGAAGCTATGCTTGCACGTTTTATGGGTGGATTAAATAGAAAGAATCAGACCATTCTAGAGTATAAGGAGTATACTAATATCACTTGTTTATTCCATCTTGCTTGTAAAGTTGAACGTGAAGTGCAGGATCGACAGGCATTGGCGCGAACTAACTTTTTTGCAGGTCGATCTTCATTATGGACACCACGTGCATCCTCTACTTCCACTGCACCAGCATCTCCATTAGGTGCCACATCTAGCCGTGATACAAGAAAGCAGGCACAACCACCACTATCTGCCAAGAGCACACCTGCCGGGCCTGCGCAGAGCTCTTCTTCTTCCATGGCATCAACAGGGCACACAAGTGATATTATTTGTCGTCGTTGTAAGGGATGAGGACATTTTGTGAGAGAAAGCAAATCTCAACGTGTGATGATTGCTACTGAGAATGGTGTGCATGAGTCTGCTAGTTACTATGATGAGGAGACTTTGGCTCTTATTACACATGAAGAACACGGTGGAGAGGATTCTGATCATGAGACGCAATACATGGCTACTGAAGATGCTGACAGGTATGAATGTTTAGTTGCTCAACGTGTTTTCAGTGTGCAGGTTACACAAGCTGAGCAAAATCAGAGGCATAATTTGTTCCATACAAAGGGCGTTGTGAAGGAACGTTCTGTTCGCGTCATCATAGCTGGAGGGAGTTGCAACAACTTGGCTAGCATGGAGATGGTGGAGAAGCTATCTCTCACCACAAGACCGCATCCACATCCTTACTACATCCAATGGTTCAACAACAGTGGCAAGGTTAAGGTAACACGTATTGTTCGTGTGCATTTTAGTATCTCTACATATGCTGATTATGTTGATTGTGATGTGGTACCCATGCAAGCATGTTCCTTATTACTTGGTAGACCATGGCAATTTGATAAAAAATTAGTATAGCATGGTAGAAATAATCAGTATACTCTTGTTCATAAGGATAGCCATATTACTTCGCTTCCTATGACTCCTGAATCCATTTTGAAAGATGATATTAGAGTGAAAATCAGATTGTGGCAAAAGAACTTGAGCAACAAATGAACCCTAATAATAAACCATCTAGTGTTGCTTATGAAATTAAATTCAGAAGTGCATGTTTACTTGCCACAAAATCTAATATTGATGAGCTAGATTTCAGCAAATCTGTTTGCTATGCTTTTGTGTGCAAAGAGGCATTATTTTCATTCGAGGACGTGCATTCCTCTTTGCCCCCTGCTGTCACTAACATTTTGTAGGATTTCATTGACGACTGCCCACAAGACGTGCCACCGGGATTACCACCTTTTCGAGGGATTGAGCATCAAATTGACTTAATTCCCGGTGCATTGCTACCCAACCGTGCACCATACCGTACCAATCCAGAGGAGACAAAGGAGATTATGCGTCAAGTACAGGAGCTGCTCGACAAAGGTTACATACGCGAATCTCTTAGTCCTTGTGTTGTTCCTATTATACTAGTGCCTAAAAAGGATTGTACGTCACGTATTTGTGTTGATTGTAGAGGCATTAATAATATTACTATTCATTATCGTCATCCTATTCCTAGGCTAGATGATATGCTTGATGAATTGAGTGGCTCTACAATTTTCTCCAAAGTCAATTTGCGTAGTGGATACCATCAAATTCGTATGAAATTGGGAGATGAATGGAAAACAACATTTAAAACTAAGCTTGGTTTCTATGAGTGGTTAGTCATGCCTTTTGGGCTAACTAATGCACCTAGTACTTTCATGAGACTAATGAATGAAGTTTTATGTGCTTTCATTGGACGATTTGTGGTAGTCTATTTTGATGATATACTGATTTATAGGAGATCTTTGGAGGAACATTTGGAACATTTACGTGTTGTTTTTATTGCTCTATGTGATGCATGCTTGTTTGGTAACCTCGGGAAGTGCACCTTCTGCACCGACCGAGTATCTTTTCTTGGCTATGTTGTTACTCCACGGGGAATTGAAGTTGATAAAGCCAATATTGAAGCTATTGAGAGTTGGACGCAGCCCAAAACGGTCACACAAGTGAGGAGTTTTCATGGCCTCGCTGGATTCTATAGGCGTTTTGTGAGAGATTTTAGCACCATTGATGCACCTCTCAATGAGCTTACAAAGAAGGATGTACCTTTTGTTTGAGGTACCGCACAGGAAGAAGCCTTCACGGTATTGAAAGATAAGTTGACACATGCTCCTTTACTCCAACTTCCTGATTTTAATAAGACTTTTGAGCTTGAATGTGATGCTAGTGGAATTGGATTAGGAGGTGTCTTATTACAAGATGGCAAACCTGTTGCATACTTTTCTAAAAAATTGAGTGGGCCTAGTCTGAATTATTCTACTTATGATAAATAATTATATGTGCTTGTTCGGACTTTAGAAACATGGAAACATTATTTATGGCCCAAAGAATTTGTTATACATTCTGAACATGGATTGGTGAAACATATTAAAAGTCAAGCTAAACTGAATCGTAGACACGCTAAATGGGTTGAATTCATTGAGACTTTACCTTATGTCATTAAACACGCGAAGGGTAAAGGAAATGTTATTGCTGATGCATTGTCTCGTCGCTATACTATGCTTTCACAACTTGACTTCAAAATATTTGGTTTGGAGAGCATCAAAGATCAATATGTGCATGATGCTGATTTTAAAGATGTAATGCAGAATTGTAAAGAAGGAATAATGTGGAACAAGTTTGTCGTTAATGATGGATTTGTGTTTCGCGCTAACAAGCTATGCATTCCAGCTAGCTCCGTTCGTCTTTTGTTGTTGCGGGCAGCACATGGAGGAGGATTAATGGGACATTTTGGCGTGAAGAAGATGGAGGACATACTTGCTACACATTTCTTTTGGCCAAAGATGAGACGGGATGTTGAGCATTCTGTTGCTCGCTGCACTACATCTCAAAAAGCTAAGTCACGACTCAATCCTCATGGTTTATATATGCCTTTGCCTATACCTAGTGTTCCTTGGGAGGATATATCTATGGACTTTGTTTTAGGTTTACCTCAAACAAAGAAGGGGAGGGATAGCTTATTTTTTGTCGTGGATAGGTTCTCGAAAATGGCACACTTTAGACCATGTCATAAAAGTGATGATGTTGTTAATGTTGCTGATTTGTCCTTTCATGAAATTATTCGCTTGCATGGTGTGCTAAATACTATTGTTTCATATCATGATACTAAATTTCTTAGCCACTTTTGGAGATGTTTATGGGCTAAGTTGGGGACTAAACTGGTTTTTAGTACTACTTGTCACCCCCAAACTTATGGACAAACTGAAGTAGTGAATAGAACATTGTCTACTATGCTTAGGGTTGTTTTCAAGAATAATAAGAAATTGTGGGAAGAACGATTGCCTCATATTTAATTTGCTTATAATCATTCATTGCATTCTACTACTAAGATGTGCCCTTTTGAAATTGTGTATGGTTTCCTACCTCGTGCACCTATTGACTTGTTGCCTCTTCCATCTTCGGAGAAGGTTAATTTTGATGCTAAAGAACATGCTGAATTGATTTTAAAAATGCATGAGATAACTAAGGAAAACATTGAGCGTATGAATGCTAAATACAAACTTGCTGGAGATAAGGGTAGAAAACATGTTGTGTTTGCACCTGGAGATCTTGTTTGCTTACATTTGCATAAGGATAGATTTCCTAATTTGCGCAAATCAAAGCTAATGCCACGTGCTGATGGTCCTTTTAAGGTGTTAGAGAAAATAAATGATAATGCATATAAACTTGAGCTGCCTGCAGATTTTGGGGTTAGTCCCACTTTTAACATTGCAGATTTGAAGCCTTATTTGGGTGAGGAAAATGAGCTTCCGTCGAGGACGAATTCATTTCAAGAAGGGGAGGATGATGAGGAGATCAATACCATTGTTACACCCACAACCCCTGCTCTAATACATACTGGACCAATTACTACAGCTCGCGCACGCCAATTAAATTATCAGGTACTTTTGTTTCTTGGTAATGATTCTAATGTTCATGAGAATATGATGCTGCCTAAATTCGATACATTTGTTTTGCTTACAAATGAAGGGCTTGGCATGGATAAGAGGGATGAACACTAGAGCAAGAACAAACATGGAGATGATGGCATGCACAAGGGGATCAAGAACGGAGTTACAAGTGATGACTTCAGGACATTGGAACCACCATAAGGGGTGCATGAAGCCTTGGACGAAATATACAAGATGACACTTCATAGATTTCGTCTAGAGGCTATTCTAGGTGCTGCATCACCTTATTATTGGGCCAGGCCCATGTATTTTCAAAATACTTAAGTATAGGCTGTTTTTAGAGTCCGTATGTGTGGGGAAACAAGAGTTAGGCTTGGTTTCGGACCCCTCCTCCAAGGTCCACGAAATTCCCCCCTCTTCCTCCATATATACCTGTTGGGTAACGTAGTAATTTAAAAAATTTCCTACGCACACGCAACATCATGGTGATGCATAGCAACGAGAGGGGAGAGTATGATCTACGTACCCTTGTAGATCGCAACGGAAGCGTTGACACAACATAGAGGAAGTAGTCGTACGTCTTCTTCCCGATCTGACCGATCCAAGCACCGTTACTCCGACACCTCCGAGTTCTTAGCACACGTACAGCTCAATGATGCTCCCTGGGCTCCGATCCAGCAAAGCTTCGGGGATGAGTTCCGTCAGCACAATGGCGTGGTGACGATGATGATGTTCTACCGACGCAGGGCTTCGCCTAAGCACTACAACGATATGACCGAGGTGGAATATGGTGGCAGGGGGCACCGCACACGGCTAAGGAATGATCACGAGGATCAACTTGTGTGTCTCTGGGGTGCCCCTTGCCTCAGTATATAAAGGAGCCAGGGAGAGGGGGCGGCCGGCCAAGGTGGGCGCGCCAAGGGGGAGTCCTACTCCCACCGGGAGTAGGACTCCTAGTTGGACAAGGAGAGAGGGGAAAGAGGTGGAAGAGAGGAAGGAAAAAGGGGGGGGCGCCGCCCCCCTTCCCTTGTCCTATTCGTACTGGGAAGGGGAGGGGCGCGCGGCCACCTCTTGCCTCCTTCTCTCTTCTCCCTCAAGTCCCATGTAGGCCCAATAAACCCCCGGGGGGGTTCCGGTAACCCCCCGGTACTCCGGAAAAATGCCTATTTCACCCGAACGATTCCGATGTCCAAATATAGGCTTCCAATATATCAATCTTTACGTATCGACCATTTCGAGACTCCTCGTCATGTCCGTGATCACATCCGGGACTCCGAACAAACTTCGGTACATCAAAAATGCATAAACTCATAATAACTGTCATTGTAACTTTAAGCGTGCGGACCCTACGGTTCGAGAACAATGTAGACATGACCGAGACACATCTCCGGTCAATTACCAATAGCGGGACCTGGATGCCCATATTGGCTCCTACATATTCTACGAAGGTCTTTATCGGTCAGACCACATAACAACATACGTTGTTCCCTTTGTCATCGGTATGTTACTTGCCCGAGATTCGATCGTCGGTATCCAATACCTAGTTCAATCTCGTTACCGGCAAGTCTCTTTACTCGTTCTGTAATACATCATCTCACAACTAACATATTAGTTGTAATGCTTGCAAGGTTTATGTGATGTGCATTACCAAGAGGGCCCAGAGATACCTCTCCGACAATCAGAGTGACAAATCCTAATCTCGAAATACGCCAACCCAACATCTACCTTTGGAGACACCTGTAGTACTCCTTTATAATCACCCAGTTACGTTGTGACGTTTGGTAGCACCCAAAGTGTTCCACCGGTAAACGGGAGTTGCATAATCTCATAGTCATAGGAACATGTATAAGTCATGAAGAAAGCAATAGCAACATACTAAACGATCGGGTGCTAAGCTAATGGAATAGGTCATTTCAATCAGATCATTCACCTAATGATGTGATCCCATTAATCAAATGACAACTCATGTCTATGGTTAGGAAACATAACCATCTTTGATCAACGAGCTAGTCAAGTAGAGGCATACTAGTGACACTCTGTTTGTCTATGTATTCACACATGTATTATGTTTCCGGTTAATATAATTCTAGCATGAATAATAAACATTTATCATGAAATAAGGAAATAAATAATAACTTTATTATTTCCTCTAGGGCATATTTCCTTCAGTCTCCCACTTGCACTAGACCCAATAATCTAGTTCACATCGCCATGTGATTTAACAACAATAGTTCACATCACCATGTGATTAACACCCATAGTCCACATCGATATGTGACCAACACCCAAAGGGTTTACTAGAGTCAGTAATCTAGTTCACATCGTTGTGTGATTAACACCCAAAGAGTAATAAGGTGTGATCATGTTTTGCTTTGTGAGATAATTTTAGTCACCGGGTCTGTTATACTCAGATCCGTAAGTATTTTGCGAATTCTATGTCTACAATGCTCTACACGGAGCTACACTAGCTAATTGCTCCCACTTTCAATATGTATCTACATCGAGACTTAGAGTCATCCAGATCTGTGTCAAAACTTGCATCGACGTAACTTTACGATGAACCTTTTGTCACCTCCATAATCGAGAAATATTTCCTTATTCCACTAAGGATAATTTTGACCAATGTCCAGTGATCTACTCTTAGATCACTATTGTACTCCCTTGCTTAACACAGTGTAGGGTATACAATAGATCTGGTACACATCATGGCATACTTTATATAACCTATGGCTGAGGCATAGGGAATGACTTTCATTCTCTTTCTATCTTCTGTCGTGGTCGGGCTTTGAGTCTTACTCAATTTCATACCTTGTAACACAGCCAAGAACTCTTTCTTTGACTGTTCCATTTTTGAACTACTTCAAAATATTGTCAAGGTATGTACTCATTGAAAAAACTTATCAAGCGTCTTGATCTATTTCTATAGATTTTGATGCTTAATATGTAAGCAGCTTCACCGAGGTCTTTTTCTGGAAAATTCCTTTCAAACACTCCTTTATGCTTTGCAGAATAATACTACATTATTTCCGATCAACAATATGTCATTCACATATACTTATCAGAAATGTTGTAGTGCTCCCACTCACTTTCTTGTAAATACAGGCTTCATCGCAAGTCTGTATAAAACTATATGCTTTGATCAACTTATCAAAGCGTATATTCCAACTCCGAGATGCTTGCACCAGTCCATAGATGGATCGATGGAGCTTGCATATTTTGTTAGTACCTTCAGGATTGAAAAAACCTTCTGGTTGTATCATATACAACTCTTCTTTAATAAATCTATTAAGGAATGCAGTTTTGTTTATCCATTTGCCAGATTTCATAAAATGCGGCAATTCCTAACATGATTCAGACAGACTTAAGCATAGATACGAGTGAGAAATTCTCATCGTAGTCAACACCTTGAACTTGTCGAAAACCTTTTGCGACAATTCGAGCTTTGTAGATAGTAACACTACTATCAGCGTCCGTCTTCCTCTTGAAGATCCATTTATTCTCAATTGCTTGCCGATCATCGGGCAAGTCAACCAAAGTCCATACTTTGTTCTCATACATGGATCCCATCTCAGATTTCTTGGCCTCAAGCCATTTTGCGGAATCTGGGCTCACCATCACTTCTTCATAGTTCGTAGGTTCGTCATGGTCAAGTTGCATGACCTCCAGAACAGGATTACCGTACCACTCTGGTGCGGATCTCACTCTGGTTTACCTACGAGATTCGGTAGTAACTTGATCTGAAGTTACATGATCATCATCATTAGCTTCCTCACTAATTGGTGTAGTAGTCACAGGAACAGATTTCTGTGATGAACTACTTTCCAATAAGGGAGAAGGTACAATTACCTTATCAAGTTCTACTTTCCTCCCACTCACTTCTTTCGAGAGAACCTCCTTCTCTAGAAAGGATCCATTCTTAGCAACGAATGTCTTGCCTTTGGATCTATGATAGAAGGTGTACCCAACAGTAACTTTTTGGGTATCCTATGAAGACACACTTTTTCGATTTGGGTTTGAGCTTATCAGGATGAAACTTTTTCACATAAGCATTGCAACCCCAAACTTTAAGAAACGACAACTTTGGTTTTTTTGCCAAACCACAGTTCATACGGTGTCGTCTCAACAGATTTAGATGGTGCCGTTTTAACGTGAATGTAGCTATCTCTAATGCATAACCCCAAAACGATAGTGGTAGATCGGTAAGAGACATCATAGATTGCACTATATCCAATAAAGCACGGTTATGACGTTCGGACACACCATTATGCTGTGGTGTTCCATGTGGCATGAGTTTGTGAAACTATTCCACATTGTTTTAATTGAAGACCAAACTCGTAACTCAAATATTTGTCTCCGCGATCAGATCGTAGAAACTTTATTTTCTTGTCACGATGATTTTCCACTTCACTCTGAAATTCTTTGAACTTTTCAAATGTTTCAGACTTATGTTTCATCAAGTAGATATACCCATATCTGCTCAAATCATCTGTGAAGTTCAGAAAATAACGATACTTGCTGTGAGCCTTAACACTCATCGGACCGCATACATCAGTATGTATTATTTCCAATAAGTCAGTTGCTCTCTCTGGAGAACGGAGTCTTAGTCATCTTGCCCATGAGGCATGGTTCGGAAGCATCAAGTGATTCATAATCAAGTGATTCCAAAATCCCATCAGCATGGAGTTTCTTCATGCGCTTTACACTAATATGACCTAAATGGTAGTGCAACAACTAAGTTGCACTATCATTATTAAGTTTGCATCTTTTGGTTTCAATATTATGATTATGTGTATCACTACGATCGAGATCCAACGAACTATTTTCATTGGGTGTGTAACCATATAAGGTTTTATTCATGTAAACAGAACAACAATTTATTCTCTTACTTAAATGAATAACCGTATTACAATAAACATGATCAAATCATATTCGTGCTCAAAGCAAACACCAAATAACACTTATTCAGGTTCAACACTAATCCCGAAAGTATAGGGAGTGATGATGATCATATCAATCTTGGAACCACTTCCAACACACATCGTCACTTCACCCTTAACTAGTCTCTGTTTATTCTGCAACTCCTGTTTCGAGTTACTAATCTTAGCAACTGAACTAGTATCAAATACTGAGGGGTTGCTATAAACACTAGTAAAGTATACATCAATAACATGTATATCAAATATACTCATGTTCACTTTGCCATCCTTCTTATCTGCCAATGACTTGGGGTAGTTCCGCTTCCAGTGACCAGTCCCTTTGCAGTAGAAACACTTAGTCTCAGGCTTAGGACCAGACTTGGGCTTCTTCACTTGAGCAGCAACTTGCTTGCTGTTCTTCTTGAAGTTTCCCTTCTTCCCTCTGCCCTTTTCTTGAAACTAGTGGTCTTGTCTACCATCAACACTTGATGTTTTTCTTGATTTCTACCTTCGTCAATTTCCGCATTACGAAGAGCTTGGGAATCGTTTCCGTTATCCCTTGCATATCATAGTTCATCACGAAGTTCTACTATCTTGGTGATGGTGACTAGAGAATTCTTTCAATCACTATCTTATCTGGAAGATTAACTCCCACTTGATTCAAGCGATTGTAGCACCCAGACAATCTGAGCACATGCTCACTAGTTGAGCGATTCTCCTCCATCTTTTAGCTATAGAACTTGTTGGAGACTTCATATCTCTCAACTCGGGTATTTGCTTGAAATATTAACTTCAATTCCTGGAACATCTCATATGGTCCATGACGTTCAAAACGTCTTTGAAGTCCCGATTCTAAGCCGTTAAGCATGGTGCACTAAACTATCAAGTAGTCATCATATTGAGCTAGCCAAATGTTCATAACGTCTACATCTGCTCCTGCAATAGGTCTGTCACCTAGCGGTGCATCAAGCACATAATTCTTCTGTGCAGCAATGAGGATAAACCTCAGATCACGGATCCAATCCGCATCATTGCTACTAACATCTTTCAACACAATTTTTCTCTAGGAACATATCAAAATAAACATATGAAAGGAACAACGCAAGCTATTGATCTACAACATAATTTGAAAAATACTACCAGGACTAAATTCATGATAAATTTAAGTTCAATTAATCATATTACTTAAGAACTTCCACTTAGATAGACATCCCTCTAATCTTCTAAGTAATTACGTGATCCATATCAACTAAACCATAACCGATCATCACGTGAGATGGAGTAGTTTTCAATGGTGAACATCACTATGTTGATCATATCTACGATATGATTCACGCTCGACCTTTCGGTCTCCGTGTTCCGAGGCCATATCTGCATATGCTAGGCTCGTCAAGTTTAACCTGAGTATTCCGCGTGTGCAAAACTGGCTTGCACCCGTTGTAGATGGACGTAGAGCTTATCACACCCGATCATCATGTGGTGTCTGGGCACGACGAACTTTGGCAACGGTGCATACTCAGGGAGAACACTTCTTTATAATTAGTGAGAGATCATCTTAAAATGCTACCGTCAAACTAAGCAAAATAAGATGTATAAAAGATAAACATCATATGCAATCAAAATATGTGACATGATATGGCCATCATCATCTTGCGCCTTTGATCTCCATCTCCAAAGTACTGTCATGATCTCTATCGTCACCGGCATGACACCATGATCTCCATCATCTTGATCTATATCAATGTGTCGTCACACGGTCGTCTCGCCAACTATTGCTCTTGCAACTATTGCTATCGCATAGCGATAAAGTAAAGCAATTATTTGGCGCTTGCATCTTATGCAATATGGAGACAACCATAAGGCTTTTGCCAGTTGCCGATAACTTTAACAAAACATGATCATCTCATACAACAACTTATATCTCATCATGTTTTGACCATATCACATCACAACATGCCCTGCAAAAACAAGTTAGACGTCCTCTACTTTGTTGTTGCAAGTTTTACGTGGCTGCTACGGGCTTAAGCAAGAACCAATCTTACCTACGCATCAAAACCACAACGATAGTTTGTCAAGTTGGTGCTGTTTTAACCTTCGCAAGAACCGGGCGTAGCCACACTCGGTTCAACTAAAGTTGGAGAAACTGTCACCCGCTAGCCACCTTTGTGCAAAGCACGTCGGGAGAACCGGTCTCGCGTAAGCGTACACGTAATGTCGGTCCGGGCCGCTTCATCCAACAATACCACCGAACCAAAGTATGACATGCTGGTAAGCAGTATGACTTATATCGCCCACAACTCACTTGTGTTCTACTCGTGCATATAACATCAACACATAAAACCTAGGCTCGGATGCCACTGTTGGGTAACATAGTAATTTCAAAATTTTCCTACGCACACGCAAGATCATGGTGATGCATAGCAAAGAGAGGGGAGAGTATGATCTACGTACCCTTGTAGATCGCAACGGAAGCATTGACACAACATAGAGGAAGTAGTCGTACGTCTTCTTCCCGATCTGACCGATCCAAGCACCGTTACTCCGGCACCTCCGAGTTCTTACCACACGTACAGCTCGATGACGCTCCCCGAGCTCCGATCCAGAAAAGCTTTGGGGATGAGTTCTGTCAGCACAACGGCGTGGTGACGATGATGATGTTCTACCGACGCAGGGCTTCGCCTAAGCACTACAACGATATGACCGAGGTGGAATATGGTGGCAGGGGGCACCGCACACGGCTAAGGAACGATCACGAGGATCAACTTGTGTGTCTCTGGGGTGCCCCTTGCCTCAGTATATAAAGGAGCCAGGGAGAGGGGGCGGCCGGCCAAGGTGGGCGCGCCAAGGGGGAGTCCTACTCCCACCGGGAGTAGGACTCCTAGTTGGACAAGGAGAGAGGGGAAAGAGGTGGAAGAGAGGAAGGAAAAGGGGGGGGGGCGCCGCCCCCCCCTCCCTTGTCCTATTCGGACTAGGAAGGGGAGGGGCGCGCGGCCACCTCTTGCCTCCTTCTCTCTTCTCCCTCAAGGCCCATGTAGGCCCAATAAACCCCGGGAGGGTTCCGGTAACCCCCCGGTACTCCGGAAAAATGCCGATTTCACCCGGAACGATTCCGATGTCCAAATATAGGCTTCCAATATATCAATCTTTATGTCTCGACCATTTCGAGACTCCTCGTCATGTCCGTGATCACATCCGGGACTCCGAACAAACTTCGGTACATCAAAAATGCATAAACTCATAATAACTGTCATCGTAACTTTAAGCGTGCGGACCCTACGGTTCGAGAACAATGTAGACATGACCGAGACACATCTCCGGTCAATAACCAATAGGGGGACCTGGATGCCCATATTGGCTCCTACATATTCTACGAAGGTCTTTATCGGTCAGACCGCATAACAACATACGTTGTTCCCTTTGTCATCGGTATGTTACTTGCCCGAGATTCGATCGTCGGTATCCAATACCTAGTTCAATCTCGTTACCGGCAAGTCTCTTTGCTCGTTCTGTAATACATCATCTCACAACTAACATATTAGTTGTAATGCTTGCAAGGCTTATGTGATGTGCATTACCGAGAGGGCCCAGAGATACCTCTCCGACAATCGGAGTGACAAATCCTAATCTCGAAATACGCCAACCCAACATCTACCTTTGGAGACACCTGTAGTACTCCTTTATAATCACCCAGTTACGTTGTGACGTTTGGTAGCACCCAAAGTGTTCCTCCGGTAAACGGGAGTTGCATAATCTCATAGTCATAGGAACATGTATAAGTCATGAAGAAAGCAATAGCAACATACTAAATGATCGGGTGCTAAGGTAATGGAATAGGTCATGTCAATCAGATCATTCACCTAATGATGTGATCCCATTAATCAAATGACAACTCATGTCTATGGTTAGGAAACATAACCATCTTTGATCAACGAGCTAGACAAGTAGAGGCATACTAGTGACGCTCTGTTTGTCTATGTATTCACACATGTATTATGTTTCCGGTTAATACAATTCTAGCATCAATAATAAACATTTATCATGAAATAAGGAAATAAATAATAACTTTATTATTGCCTCTAGGGCATATTTCCTTCAATACAGCCCTTAGGGCGTCGTTTAGACTTTGGGTTTTGTTTAGACTAAAAGTTCGCCATAGCTGCAACTTCGCGTACTTTGTTTGTGTCCAACGACCAGACAAAGATGTCACAGAACCCCAGCTTCATTAATAAAGCTTTCCTCTTTTATTTGCAATATCCAGATTGCAATCTCAGTTTCTTGCTTGTTCTTCGTTTGTTCGCAGGAAATAGACCCTCGTGGTCAGGTTGATCGTGCTCCGGCGTGGTCAATAACCCTCGGAAGTTGGTTTAGCGATTGCTAAGGCGCGGCGTCTCCGCACGTTCGTAGTCGGATCGTCAAAGTTGACTCCCACAGGAAACGATATCTATCTCATCGAAACATCGGTACACCTTCGCCTCTATCAAGAAACTAGGAAAGTTTCCGATGCAAGAATTACAAGTATACATTTTCCTGTTCTATGTTACTTTGCGATATTTGCTAGCAGATGCTTAATTGGTCGCGGGAACAGTGGAAATCTTAGTGCTCCTGATATTTTCATTTTGCGCCATGCTTTGTTTCGTGATACAACTTTCAGCTTAGGCTCTATTGTTGCTAAACGATTAAATCTGAACCGTACAAAGGGCCCCATCTTCAGAGGCATCTTTGCTTCACGCCTTGGTGAACACTTTGAGATACCTATTAGGCATTATGAGAAAGAGGAAAAATTGTTGCCCCCTATTTTTCTAGATTATAAGTATGGTAGCACATGATTTCATTGTTAAAAATAAGAAGATGCTTAAGTATAATTTAATATTTGATAAAACTCACTGTGAGATTATTACCTTGCCTGCACCCTCTTTGTTTCATATACTTTTAGGAACGTAGTTCATCTTGCCAGAGGCCATTTATGCATACTGGAGGCTGACACAAGTCCCAGAGCCTGAGCCTGAGCCACCACTTGATCCTTATCGACAGTTTGTTTATCAGTGGGATCCGGAGGAGCTCACCCGCCAGTGGCACAATGAGGACCCTCCTCGGTACACCAGAGAAAGTAGCTTCGATCTGTAGGCATAGACCAACTTAGGCCAAAATCCTAAGCTTGCGGGAGTATGTATTTCTCACCGACATTACATTCATGTTCACGCACTCATGCCAGTTGTCGGTGCTCATACTTCTTCATTGTACTATCCATGCTAGTTTATTTTCTTTTCTAAGCCTTCTTCTTGTATGTTTGAAAAACCTTAAGAAAAAACAAAAAAAATGGTTGTCGCTTTTAGCTAGTTTACTTTCCATGCCTGTAGTAGTAGTAATTGAAAGAAAACCCAAAAAGATTTCTCGCTCTTCTTTTGCTTGTTGGGAGCTTTCCCGTGTAAATAGTTTTATTTCTTTTCTTATTCCTTGGGGGTCGAGAGGAGAAGACTATGATGAAAATGTTGAGTGGCTCTCATAATTATTATTGTTGACTTAACCAAGAGCCCATATTACCTTGTCTTCTCCCTTGAATTAAATGCTTGCAGATTTCAGCTTACTCCAATGCACGTGCACTATTATTATTATCCACACCATTCGGTCATGCGCGTAAAAGGAAATAATGATGATATATGATGGACTGATTGAGATGAGAGAAGCTGGTATGAACTCGACCTATCTTGTTTTTGTAAATATGATTAGTTCATCATTCGTGATTCAGCCTATTATGAATGAAACATGTTTGCAATGACAATTAGAGATTATAGCTGCCCATGCCATGCTTAATTAGCTAGGAGTTTATAATAGTTTACCTTGCGTGCCAACATGCTAATGAAATGATTGTGATGTGGTATGATAGGGTGGTGTCCTCCTTTGAATGATTTGAGTGGCTTGACTTGGCACATGTTCATGCATGTAATTGAAACAAAGTCAACAATAATAATGTTCATGGTGATTTATATCCTACTCATGCTTGCACTTGAAGGAAATATGCCCTAGAGGCAATAATAATGTTATTATTTTATTTCCTTATATCATGATAAATGTTTACTATTCATGCTAGAATTGTATTATCCAGAAACATAATACTTGTGTGAATACATAGACAAACTAAAACGTCACTAGTATGCCTCTACTTGAATAGCTTGTTAATCAAAGATGGTTATGTTTCCTAACCATAGACATGTGTTGTCATTTGATTAACGGGATCACATTATTAGGAGAATGATGTGATTGACATGACCCATTCCACTAGCTTAGCACCCGATCGTTTAGTATGTTGCTATTGCTTTCTTCATGACTTATACATGTTCCTATGACAATGAGATTATGCAACTCCCGTTTGCCGGAGGAACACTTTGTGTGCTACCAAACGTCACAACGTAACTGGGTGATTATAAAGGACCTCTACAGGTGTCTCCAAAGGTAAATGTTGGGTTGGCGTATTTCGAGATTAGGATTTGTCACTCCGATTGTCGAAGAGGTATCTCTGGGCCCTCTCGGTAATGCACATCACAGAAGCCTTGCAAGCATTGCAACTAATGAGTTAGTTGCGAGATGATGTATTACGAAACAAGTAAAGAGACTTGCCGGTGATGATATTGAAGTAGGTATTGAGATACCGACGATCGAATCTCGGGCAAGTAACATACTGATGACAAAGGGAACAACGTATGTTGTTATGCGGTCTGACCGATAAAGATCTTCGTAGAATATGTGGGAGCCAATATGAGCATCCAGGTTCCGCTATTGGTTATTGACCGGAGACATGTCTCGATCAAGTCTACATTGTTCTCGAACCCGTAGGGTCCGCACGCTTAAGGTTTCGATAACAGTTATATTATGAGTTTATGAGTTTTGATGTACCGAAGTTAGTTCGGAGTCCCGGATGTGATCATGGACATAACGAGGAGTCTCGAAATGGTCGAGACATAAAGATTGATATATTGGACGGCTATATTCGGACACCGGATTTCGGAGAAAACCGGAGTGCCGGAGGGTTACTGGAACCCCCCAGGAGAAGTAATGGGCCCTATGGGCCTTAGTGGAGAGAGAGAAGGGCAGCCAGGGTGGGCCGCGCGCCTCCTCCCCCCTTGGTCCGAATTGGACTAGAAGAGGGGGGGGGGCGGCGCCCCCCTTTGCTTCTCCCTCCCCACTTCCTTCCCCCCTACTCCTACTAGTAGGAGGAATCCTCCTTGGCGCGCCAATAGGGCCAGCCGGCCTCCTCCCCTTGCTCCTTTATATACGGGGGCAGGGGGCACCCCTAGACACACAAGTTGATCCACGTGATCGTTTTCTTAGCCGTGTGCGGTGCCCCCTTCCACCATAATCCTCGATAATATTGTAGCGGTGCTTAGGCGAAGCCCTGCGACGGTAGAACATCAAGATCGTCACCACGCCATCGTGCTGACGGAACTCTTCCCCGACACTTTGCTGGATCGGAGTCCGGGGATCGTCATCAAGCTGAACGTGTGCTAAAACTCGGAGGTGCCGTAGTTTCGGTGCTTGATTGGTCGGGCCGTGAAGACGTACGACTACATCAACCGTGTTGTGCTAACGCTTCCGCTGTCGGTCTACAAGGGTACGTAGATCACACTCTCCCCTCTCGTTGCTATGCATCACCATGATCTTGCGTATGCGTAGGAAATTTTTTGAAATTACTACGTTCCCCAACAGTGGTATCAGAGCCTAGGTTTTCTGTGTTGATGTTATATGCACCAATAGAACACAAGTGAGTTGTGGGCGATATAAGTCATACTGCTTACCAGCATGTCATACTTTGGTTCGACGGTATTGTTGGACGAAGCGGCCCGGACCGACATTACGCGTACGCTTACGCGAGACCGGTTCTCCCGACGTGATTTGCACAAAGGTGGCTAGCGGGTGTCAGTTTCTCCAACTTTAGTTGAACCGAGTGTGGCTACGCCCAGTCCTTGCGAAGGTTAAAACAGTACCAACTTGAAAAACTATCGTTGTGGTTTTGATGCGTAGGTAAGATTGGTTCTTACTTAAGCCCGTAGCAGCCACGTAAAACATGCAACAACAAAGTAGAGGACATCTAACTTGTTTTTGAGGTCATGTTGTGATGTGATATGGTCAAGACGTGATGCTAAATTTTATTGTATGAGATGATCATGTTTTGTAACCAAGTTATCGGCAACTGGCAGGAGCCATATTGTTGTCGCTTTATTGTATGCAATGCAATTGCGCTGTAATGAATTACTTTATCACTAAGCGGTAGCGATAGTCGTGGAAGCATAAGATTGGCGAGACGACAACGATGCTACGATGGTGATCAAGGTGTCACGCCGGTGACGATGATGATCATGACGGTGCTTCGAAGATGGAGATCACAAGCACAAGATGATGATGGCCATATCATATCACTTATATTGATTGCATGTGATGTTTATCTTTTATGCATCTTATCTTGCTTTGTTTGACGGTAGCATTTTAAGATGATCTCTCACTAATTATCAAGAAGTGTTCTCCCTGAGTATGCACCGTTGCCAAAGTTCGTCGTGCCCAGACACCACGTGATGATCGGGTGTGATAGGCTCTACGTTCAAATACAATGGGTGCAAAACAGTTGCACACGCTGAATACTCAGGTTATACTTGACGAGCCAAGCATATACAGATATGGCCTCGGAACACGGAGACCGAAAGGTCGAGCATGAATCATATAGTAGATATGATCAACATAGTGATGTTCACCAATGAAACTACTCCATCTCACGTGATGATCGGACATGGTTTAGTTGATTTGGATCACGTAATCACTTAGAGGATTAGAGGGATGTCTATCTAAGCGGGAGTTCTTTAGTAATATGATTAATTGAACCTAAATTTATCATGAACTTAGTACTTGATAGTATCTTGCTATGTTTTATTGTAGATAGATGGCCCGTGTTGTTGTTCCGTTGAATTTCAATGCGTTCCTTGAGAAAGCAAAGTTGAAAGATGATGGTAGCAATTACACGGACTGGGTCCGTAACTTGAGGATTATCCTCATTGCTGCATAGAAGAATTACGTCCTGGAAGCACCGCTGGGTGCCAGGCCTGCTGTTGGAGCAACACCAGATGTTATGAACGTCTGGCAGAGCAAAGCTGATGACTACTCGATAGTTCAGTGTGCCATGCTTTACGGCTTAGAATCGGGACTTCAACGACGTTTTGAACGTCATGGAGCATATGAGATGTTCCAGGAGTTGAAGTTAATATTTCAAGCAAATGCCCGGATTGAGAGATATGAAGTCTCCAATAAGTTCTATAGCTGCAAGATGGAGGAGAACAGTTCTGTCAGTGAGCATATACTCAAAATGTCTGGGTATAATAATCACTTGATTCAATTGGGAGTTAATCTGTAACACCCCGGATGTAACTTTCCCAATTTGTACTCCAACTCTTGCCGTTTCCGGCGTTAAGTTATATTTATTTCCTTGGGTTCGGGTATTTGTCTCCGGGTGTTGTTGTCGTTGTCATGCATCGTGTTCATCTCACGCATTCGAGCATTTTCCCCGTTGTCCGTTTTGCATTCCGGCGCTTCGTTCTCCTCCGCTGGTCATTTCTACATTTCTTTCGTGTGTGGGGATTAAACATTTCCGGATTGGACCGAGACTTGCCAAGCGGCCTTGGTTTACTACCGGTAGACCGCCTGTCAAGTTTCGTGCCATTTGGACTTCGTTTGATACTCCAACGGTTAACCGAGGGACCGAAAAGGCCTCGTGTGTGTTGCAGCCCAACACCCCTCCAATTTGGCCCAAAACCCACCTAACTCTGCTCCATCATCTAGAGCGTTCGATCACGATCGCGTGGCCGAAACCGCACCTCATTTGGACTCTCCTAGCTCCCTCTACCTCTATTTAAAGCCACCTCCCGAAATTCGCGGATCTCCTCCTTCTCAAACCCTAGAAATCGCCCCCGCACCGGCCGGACACGTCCGAAACCGGCCGGACGCATCCACTCGTCACCGCCGCCAACCGCCGCCCGCCACGTGGCAAGCCGCCGCCGCCACCGCCCGAAGCCCGCGCGGCCCAGCCGGAGCCCTCCCCGGCCCGCGCCTCC
>NC_041390.1:315363980-315375575 GCF_002162155.2 Triticum dicoccoides | reverse complement strand
CCGGATCCGGCCCGGCTCCGGCCTCCTCTCCACTCCGGTGACGCCCTCGACGAACTCCGGCCTTCTACAGTGCAGCTCCGACATTCCTTGATTTCCGTGCCCAGATCTAGATCGGGATGAACAGTAAACTCTAGGTCATTTTTTCCTCTAAGTCCCGAAATTGCAGATCCAAGTGCTCCTGTTCATAGCCCCGTAACTTTGCATCCGTAGCTCTGATTCATGCATATAGCATATCAAAATGTTCATCTCAGAGAGTACATAATTTCATTCCATTGCATCATTTTCATTTGAGTTCATCTTGATGCCCGAAATGCTGTTAGAAGAGGGCTACTTGAGATAATTGTCAGATCTGCTGCTCCATTTAGGTTTTTGTCATTTTTTCCATGATTATTGTGTGCATGATATGCCCTGATGCTGTACATATGTTTTGTTAAGGGTTTTGTCATCTTTCCGGAGGTGTAACCCATGTATTTTTTTTTATGTGTGTGGTGACTAGTGCAAGCTTGCAAAGTGGTGCACTTAGTAATTCTGTTTTCAGGGACTTAGCAATTCAACAAAGTCCTTGAGCTGTTCATCTCATATTGCCATATGTTCATGTTGTTTCCTAGTGATCCGTGCCTCTTTTGAGGATAATCAGTAGGGATGTTTTGTTAATGTCGTAGTGCTCTATCCATCCATGTCTTTGTTTGCAATTATGGAGCACCCTAGCTTGAGTCAATCGAGCTCTACTTTTGCTACTTTGTGAATCTGGGTAGATTCTCAACTTGTTTGCAATTTTGCCGATGATGTTGTAATTGATCCATGCATGCTATGCTATTATTCTTGCCATGTCTAGCTTGCATTTTGTGCCTTCTTGATGGATGTATGCTTGTCTTGCCATGACTTGAAACGTAGTGAGTGCATCGAGCTCCTAAACATGCCTACTTGAGTTATATTTCAGCATGTGCCAGTTTTCACTAAGTCTAAAAACTGATTATGTTTTTCGCCATGTTCACATGCTTGCAATTGTATTTTCTGATCCCTTTTGGCTCAAGGACACTAAGGGACTTTTGTTAAGCTCTTTGAGTAGCTCCATGCCACGCTTTACTTTGCCATGTTCAGGTCCTGTAGCATGTAGTTTTGTTGCTCCGAAGAGGGCTACCTGATCTGAAATTCCAGACAAGTGTTAATTTCACTAAGTCTGAGATCTGTTTGCCATATGCATTTTTGACGTGCTTGTTTGAACCTGTTAATGGATGAATTGGCCGTAGCTCAGTGCTAGACTTTTGTTAAGCATCTTGAATGCATCCCTGCCATGTATTGCGTTATCATGTTTGGGTGCTGTAGCATGTTCATCTCATTGCATTTAGATGGCTACTTGCTGTAAATCGCAGACCGGAGTCATTTTTGAATCGCTTGCCATTTCCAAACCGTAGCTCCGATTCCGACGTTCTTTATATCGTTTTCAAGCGATTTCATCTCATCTTTCCAGACACTTGGAATTCCAAGTTGAGGCCAGGTTCATGCGTTTCCTGTCATATCTTGCATTTTGCAACCCGCATCGCATCCCGCATAGCATATCATCATTTCATCATTGTGTTTGATCCTTGCACGTCGTTGATTGTGTCCTTGTTGCTTGTTTGTCTTGTTTGGGTAGAGCCACGAGATGAGTTTGCTAACGAGGAGCCTGTTGAGTTTGTTTTCAAGGATCCAGTCAACTCTGACAACTATGCTGGCAAGATGATCATACCCTCGAAATCAGTACTATCTTTGCTATGCTAGTTTGCTCGCTCTTTTGCTATGCCAATGCTACGATGCCTACCACTTGCTTTCAAGCCTCCCAAATTGCCATGTCAAACCTCTAACCCACCATGTCCTAGCAAACCGTTGATTGGCTATGTTACCGCTTTGCTCAGCCCCTCTTATAGCGTTGCTAGTTGCAGGTGAAGATTGGAGGTCGTTCCTTGCTGGAACATTTATTTACTTGTTGGGATATCATTATATTATCTTGTTATCTTAATGCATGAATATACTTGGTAAAGGGTGGAAGGCTCGGCCTCTCGCCTAGTGTTTTGTTCCACTCTTGCCACCCTAGTTTCCGTCATATCGGTGTTATGTTCCCGGATTTTGCGTTCCTTACGTGGTTGGGTTATAATGGGAACCCCTTGATAGTTCGCCTTGATTAAAGCTTTTCCACCAATGCCCAACCTTGGTTTTACCATTTGCCACCTAGCCTTTTCTTTCCCTTGGGTTCTACAGACTCAAGGGTCATCATTATTTTAAACCCCCCCGGGCCAGTGCTCCTCTGAGTGTTGGTCCAAACTGTCAGCCGCCGGTGGCTACCAGGGGCAACTCTGGGCTGGCCTACCGGAAGTTTAGACAATCTGAGTGTGCCCTGAGAAAGAGATATGTGCAGCTCCTATCGGGATTTGTCGGCACATTCGGGCGGTGTTGCTGGTCTTGTTTTAACCTGTCAAAGTGTCTTGAAGAACCGAGATACCGAGTCTGATCGGAACGTCTTGGGAGGAGGTCTATTCCTTCGTTGACCGTGAGAGCTTGTCATGGGCTAAGTTGGGACTCCACTGCAGGGATTTCAACTTTCGAAAGCCGTGCCCGCGGTTATGGGAAGATGGGAATTTGTTAATGTCCGGTTGTAGATAACTTGAACCTTAATTTAATTAAAATGAATCAACTGAGTGTGTTACCATGATGGCCTCTTCTCGGCGGAGTCCGGGAAGTGGACACGGTGTTGGAGTAATGTTTGCGCAGGTTGCTCTCTAGTTTCTCACTCGCGCTTTGCCTCCTCTTCTCGCTCTCTTTTGCGAATAAGTTAGCCACCATTTATGCTAGTCGCTTGCTGCAGCTCCACATATTTACCTTGCCTTACCTATAAGCTTAAATAGTCTTGATCGCGAGGGTCTGAGATTGCTGAGTCCCTGTGGCTCACAAATTACTATTACACCAGATGTAGGGCCTGATGATTCCGCTCCAGGAGACGCACTTGAGCTCAAGTGGGAGTTCGACGAGGACTCTCAACGTTACTATGTTTCCTTTCCTGATGATCAGCAGTGGTGCCTGGTTGGGGGTGAACGGGACCGTGTCGCTTGTTGGGTTATCTTTTATTTTGGCACCGTAGTCGGGCCATGAGTGTTTAGATGATGTAATGTTATTTATGTACTTGATTGACGTGGCAAGTGTAAGCCAACTATGTTATCTCCCTTTTATTATCATATTACATGGGATGTTGTGAAGATTGCCTAACTTGCGACATATGCCTTCAATGCGATTATGCCTCTAAGTCGTGCCTCGACACGTGGGAGCTATAGTCGCATCGAGGGTGTTACAAGTTGGTAATCAGAGCCTTCCCCGACCTTAGGAGCCCCATTGCTTGATCGTTTTTCGCGGCCGAGTTGTGTCTAGAAAAATGTTTTGAGTCATTTAGGAATTATATATCGGAGAGTTTAGGAATTCTTTTTACTTCCCAGTCTCCTCATCGCTCTAGTAAGGCATCCTGACATCCTGAGTTTAGTACGCCGACATAAAAAATCTCTTTTATGCAGTTCGTTGGTGAGATAACCTCGACGCCACCCAGTACTGGGGCGGGAGTTCGGTAGTATCGCCATAACTTGTATAACAGATGCTTTTCGAAGGTTGAGGTAGATGGTTTCCGAAGTTTTTCTTGGTTATGTGTTGAAGGATGGATACAGCTCGATGTAGGATTGGCTAGTTTTGGTGAGATATTATGCTTCCCCTGTATCCCCAACACCTGATTGCATAACCGGAAAGGTTCGGGAGTTTCGTAGGTGGGAATTCAAGTAGCTCTAGTTCTTCTTCCACGGATATTGGTTTGAGATTGGGATTTCTTACCGATTATTCGTTCTTGATCCGTACCTTGTTGATTTATTTCTCTACCTGAATTCTACGTGGCTTCTCAATTTATGGATATGTGACCATTTCAAGAGGAATGCATTCGTTCATTCTGTTCGGACGTGAAGACTATATGTTGCAATTTTCATTCCGTTGGATTCAGCTTCAATATTGGTCTGTCTTTGTGCTAATGGTGGTCAACCTCTTCAGGATGGCTCCTCCAACGCGCACGACTCCGAATCCTGATCCGCCACCACCTCCACCTCCTCCGGAGGCATGGCAAGCTGTGATGGCCGCAACCAATGTAAACACACAGTTGATCGTGCAAATTCTTCAAGAGCGCAATCAAGGCAACCAAGGGAATCAAGGCAGGAATCAGTATCACTTTGCTTCACTCAACCAGTTCCTTGCTAACGGGCCAAAGACTTTCAGCAATTGTGTTGAGGCAACCGATGTTGACGATTGGCTTGTGGATCTGTGTAAGCATTTCGAGTGCAGTAATGTCAGGCCTGAGGACTTTGTCAAGTTCGCTTCCTTCCAACTCAAAGATCAAGCTGCAGAATGGTTCCAGCAGTACAAGGATTCAAGAGGTGGACGTGTTATCACTTGGGATGATTTCCGTCGAGATTTCCGAGCTCATCATATTCCCCAGAGCGTGGTTGAAAGCAAGCGTGAGGAATTCCGCAATCTAAAGCAAGGCTCTTTGTCTGTCTATGACTACAACAAGTTGTTCCAGAAGCTTGCCCGCTTTGCCAAGCAGGACGTCCCTGATGAGAAGAGCATGATATATCAGTTCAGGGGTGGTCTCAGAGAAGAAATTCAGCTCGCTCTTGTCCTCTTCGAGCCCTTGAGATACGATGAGTTCTACAACATGGCACTGATGCAAGAGGCTGCCCAGTTGAGGTGTGATGCTTCCAAGAAGCGAGTCAGAGATGTTACTCCTTCCTCTACTCAAGTGGCCAAGCAGCAGAAGTTTTGGCGTCCTCCTCCTCCGTTCCGTCAGCCATATCAGCAGAAGAGCAAAGGTGGCAGTGGTTCTTCCCACACACCCAACCCTGGCTTTCAGAACAAGACTTTGTCTCAAGATCCAAGATCGAGTGCTCCGTATCATCGTCCGCTTTCAGAGGTCACGTGCAACAAGTGCCAACAGAAGGGTCACTATGCCAACAAGTGTTTCAACCAGAGGCGTCTTCCTCCTCCTCCTCCTGTCAGATCTGCAAGTACAGCTGTGGTCAAGCATAACCCCATGTACGCCAAGGTCAACTTGATGAATGCAGCTCAGGCAGAGGATTCATCAGATGTCATCATGGGTAACCTTCCTGTTAACGATGTCCCTGCAAAAGTTCTTTTTGACACTGGTTCATCGCATTGCTTTATCTCGAGACCTTTTGCATCTAAGCATGGGTGGTTTTCTCAAGTTATGCATAAGCCATTAGCAGTTGTCTCTCCGGGTAGATGCTTGCTTGCTAACTTCGAGGTTCCGGATATTTCTATCTCGATGGGTGATTTCAAGTTTCTGGCTTCTCCAATGATCCTTGGTAACTCAGATATTGATCTTATTCTCGGAATGGATTGGCTTTCTAAGCACAAGGCTCAGCTTGATTGTGCAGCCATGCAGATTCAATTGACTCATTCGTCTGAGGATGTAATTGTCTTTGCCACTCGGGATAATACCATCCGTCTGTTTTCTCTCAATGAGAAGGGTGAACTCGATGCCATCTCTCAAATTCCAATCGTTTGAGAATATCAAGACGTCTTTCCAGAAGAGCTTCCAGGAATGCCTCCGCACCGGCCACTTGAATTCATTATTGATCTTGAGCCTGGCACTGAACCTGTGTGCAAACGTCCTTACAAGCTCGGACCTGAAGAGTTGAAGGAGCTGAAGAAGCAACTCGATATTCAAGAGACAATGGGTCTCATCCGGCCTAGTTCTTCTCCATGGGGTTGTGGTGTTCTTTTTGTGAAGAAGAAGGATGGAACGGACCGACTTTGTGTTGATTACCATCCAGTGAACAAGAAGACCATCAAGAACAAATATCCACTTCCCCACATCAATGAGATGTTCGAAAAACTCAAAGGTGCCCAAGTATTCTCCAAGCTTGATCTCCATATGGGTTATCATCAGATTTGAATCCGTGAGCAAGATATTCCCAAGACGGCTTTCAGGACAAGATTTGGTTCATATGTATACACTGTCATGTCTTTTGGCCTCGTCAATGCTCCTCCGACGTTCTCTCGCATGATGAAGTTCATCTTCAACGCCTACACCAATGACTTCGTTTTGGTCTATCTCGACGACATTCTGCTTTTCTCAAAGAACAAGGAAGATCATGCCAAGCACTTGCGTTTGGTTCTCGATAAGCTCAGGGAACACAAGTTCTACGCCAAGTTCTCCAAGTGTGAATTTTGGCTCGATGAGGTTCTTTATCTTGGTCATATCATCTCTGCCAAGGGCATTGCCATGAATCCTGAGAAGATGTCTGCAATTGTGAATTGGGAACCTCCTCAGAATGTGAAGCAACTCCGTAGCTTCCTCGGTCTCTCAAGCTATTGCCGAAGATTCATTGAAAACTTTTCTAAGATTGCGAAGCCTCTCTCTAATCTTCTCCAGAAGCACGTCAAGTACATTTGGTCTACGGAGTGTGACTTTGCTTTCAACACTTTGAAAGAGAAATTGATCACTGCTCCAGTTCTGACTCCGCCTGATGAATCCAAGCCGTACGAGGTCTTTTGTGATGCCTCTCTCCAAGGTCTTGGCGCAGTATTGATGCAAGAGAAGAAAGTTGTTGCTTATACCTCTCGCCAGTTGAAGCCTAATGAGAAGAACTACCCCACTCATGATCTCGAGTTGGCGGCAGTTGTGCATGCTCTTTTGACTTGGAGACATCTTCTATTTGGAAGAAAAGTGGACATTTTCACTGATCACAAGAGTCTCAAGTACATCTTCACTCAGCCTAATCTCAACCTCAGGCAAACTCGATGGGTCGAAATGATTCAAGAGTATAATCCGAGTATCGAGTATACTCCAGGCAAGGCCAATGTGATTGCTGACGCATTGAGCAGAAAAGCTTATTGCAACAGTCTGATTCTTAAGACTTATCAACCCGAGCTTTGTGAAGCTTTCCGCAAACTTAATCTGCAAATTGTTCCTCAAGGTTTCCTCGCCAAACTTCAAGTCTCTCCTACCTTGGAAGACCAGATTCGCCAAGCCCAGCTTCTTGATGCTATGGTGAAAAAGGTGAAGATTGGGATTGCAAGAGTCAACCCAAGTGCAAGTGCTACCGCCTTGATGACAAGGACACTCTCTTCTTCGAGGATCGTATTGTTGTACCCAAAGGTGACCTCCGTAAAGTGATCTTGAATGAGGCTCACAATTCTCTCCTCTCCATCCACCCTGGGAGCACGAAGATGTATCAAGACCTTAAGCAGGCTTATTGGTGGACTCGAATGAAGCGCGAGATTGCTCAGTCCGTGAATGAATGTGATATCTGCAGAAGAGTGAAGGCAGAACACCAAAGGCCAGCAGGTCTCCTCCAACCTCTTGCCATTCCAGAATGGAAGTTTGACCACATTGAAATGGATTTCGTGACTGGGTTTCCAAAGTCCAAGCGTGGCAATGATGCTATATTCATTGTCATCGACAAACTCACCAAAGTGGCTCATTTTCTGCCTATCAAAGAGTCAATCACTGCAGCTCAATTGGCGGAACTCTATACCTCTCGTATTGTCTCTCTGCATGGTATTCCACAAGTGATCTCTTCAGACCGTGGCAGCATCTTTACCTCGAAGTTTTGGGATTCTTTTCAGAAGGCCATGGGCACCAACATCCGCTTCAGCACAGCTTTCCATCCTCAAACTAGCAGTCAAGTCGAGTGTGTCAACCAGATTCTTGAAGACATGCTCAGGGCTTGTATGATCTCTTTCGACATGAAATGGGAGGATTGTCTTCCTTATGCTGAATTCTCCTACAACAACAATTTTCAAGCAAGTTCGGGCAAGGCCTCATTTGAAATTCTGTATGGAAGGAAGTGCCGTACCCCTCTCAACTGGTCTGAAACCGGTGAACGTCAGCTTTTGGGTAAAGACTTAATCACAGAGGCAGAGGAGATGTGCAAAGTCATTCGTGATAACCTCAAAGCAGCCCAATCCCACCAGAAGAGCTACTATGATAGTAAGCACCGTGATTTGGCTTTCGAGATCGGAGATCATGTTTACCTCCGCGTCTCTCCTATGAAAGGTACTCGTCGCTTCGGTATCAAAGGGAAGCTTGCCCCTAGATACGTGGGACCTTTCAAGATTGTTAGCAAGAGAGGCGACCTCGCCTATCAACTCGAGCTTCCTTCAAACTTTGCAAATGTTCATGATGTGTTCCATGTCTCTCAGCTTCGAAAGTGCTTCAAGACTCCTGACCACACCGTCAACTTCGAGGACATTGAGCTCCAAGAAGACCTCTCTTATCGTGAGCACCCAGTTGCTATTCTTGAAGAGACTGAACGCAAGACTCGCAACAAGTCAATAAAATTTCTCAAAGTCAAGTGGTCACACCATTCCGACCGTGAAGCTACCTGGGAACGCGAGGATCACCTCCGTTCTGAGTACCCGACATTCTTTCAGTCCTAGACCTCGGGACGAGATCCTTTCGTAGTGGTGGAGTGTTGTAACACCCCGGATGTAACTTTCCCAATTTGTACTCCAACTCTTGCCGTTTCCGGCGTTAAGTTATATTTATTTCCTCTGGTTCGGGTCTTTGTCTCCGGGTGTTGTTTTCGTTGTCATCCATCTCATATCATGTCATCATGTGCATTGCATTTGCATACGTGTTCATCTCACGCATTCGAGCATTTTCCCCGTTGTCCGTTTTGCATTCCGGCGCTTCGTTCTCCTCCGGTGGTCATTTCTACCTTTCTTTCACGTGTGGGGATTAAACATTTCCGGATTGGACCGAGACTTGCCAAGCCGTCTTGGTTTACTACCGGTAGACCGCCTGTCAAGTTTCATGCCATTTGGACTTTGTTTGATACTCCAACGGTTAACCGAGGGACCGAGAAGGCCTCGTGTGTGTTGCAGCCCAACACCCCTCCAATTTGGCCCAAAACCCAACGAACTCTGCTCCATCATCTAGAGCGTTCGATCACGACCGCATGGCCGAAAACCGCACCTCATTTGGACTCTCCTAGCTCCCTCTACCTCTATTTAAAGCCACCTCCCGAAATTCGTGGATCTCCTCCTTCTCAAACCCTAGAAATCGCCCCCGCACCGGCCGGACGCGTCCGCTCGTCACCGCCGCCCGCCACCGCCCGAAGCCCGCGCGGCCCAGTCAGAGCCCTCCCCGGCCCGCGCCTCCACCGCGCCTCCCTCCTCCTACCGCGCTGCCCCGCCGCCCTGTGGCGCCGCCCCGCTCCGGCGAGCAGCCGCCGCCCCGCGCCGCCAAGCTCGACGCCGGAGCCACGCCGCCGCTCGCCGCTTGTCGCCGACCGCCTCGACCGCCGCCCCGCGCCGCCTTCTCCTCCACCGGATCCGGCCCGGCTCTGGCCTCCTCTCCACTCCGGTGACGCCCTCGACGAACTCTGGCCGTCTACAGTGCAGCTCCGACATTCCTCGATTTCCGTGCCCAGATCTAGATCGGGATGAACAGTAAACCCTAGGTCATTTTTTCCTCTAAGTCCCGAAATTGCAGATCCAAGAGCTCCTGTTCATAGCCCCGTAACTTTGCATCCGTAGCTCCGATTCATGCATATAGCATATCAAAATGTTCATCTCAGAGAGTACATCATTTCATTCCATTGCATCATTTTCATCTGAGTTCATCTTGATGCCCGAAATGCTGTTAGAAGAGGGCTACTTGAGATAATTGTCAGATCTGCTGCTCCATTTAGGTTTTTGTCATTTTTGTCATGATTATTGTGTGCATGATATGCCCTGATGCTCTATATATGTTTTGTTAAGGGTTTTGTCATCTTTCCAGAGGTGTAATCCATGTATTTTTGTGATGTGTGTGGTGACTACTGCAAGCTTGCAAAGTGGTGCACTTAGTAATTCTGTTTTCAGGGACTTAGCATTCCACTAAGTCCTTGAGCTGTTCATCTCATATTGCCATATGTTCATGTTGTTTCCTAGTGATCCGTGCCTCTTTTGAGGATATTAAGTAGGGATGTTTTGTTAATCTTGTAGTGCTCTATCCATCCATGTCTTTGTTTGCAATTATGGAGCACCCTAGCTTGAGTCAATCGAGCTCTACTTTTGCTACTTTGTGAATCTGGGCAGATTGTCAACTTGTTTGCAATTTTGCCGATGATGTTGTAATTGATCCGTGCATGCTATGCTATTATTCTTGCCATGTCTAGCTTGCATTTTGTGCCTTCTTGATGGATGTATGCTTGTCTTGCCATGACTTGAAACGTAGTGAGTGCATCGAGCTTGTAAACATGCCTCCTTGAGTTATATTTCAGCATGTGCCAGTTTTCACTAAGTCTGAAAACTGATTATGTTTTTCGCCATGTTCACATGCTTGCAATTGTATTTTCTGATCCCTTTTTTCTCAAGGACACTAAGGGACTTTTGTTAAGCTCTTTGAATAGCTCCATGCCATGCTTTACTTTGCCATGTTCAGGTCCTGTAGCATGTAGTTTTGTTGTTCCGAAGAGGGCTACCTGATCTGAAATTCCAGACAAGTGTTAATTTCACTAAGTCTGAGATCTGTTTGCCATATGCATTTTTGACGTGCTTGTTTGAACCTGTTAATGGATGAATTGGCCGTAGCTCAGTGCTAGACTTTTGTTAAGCATCTTGAATGCATCCCTGCCATTTATTGTGTTATCATGTTTGGGTGCTGTAGCATGTTCATCTCATTGCATTTAGATGGCTACTTGCTGTAAATCGCAGACCGGAGTCATTTTTGAATCGCTTGCCATTTCCAAACCGTAGCTCCGATTCCGACGTTCTTTATATCGTTTTCAAGCGATTTCATCTCAACTTTCTAGTGGCACACTTGGAATTCCAAGTTGAGGCCAGGTTCATGCGTTTCCTTTCATATCTTGCATTTTGCAACCCGCATCACATCCCGCATAGCGTATCATCATTTCATCATTGTGTTTGATCCTTGCACGTCGTTGATTGTGTCCTTGTTGCTTGTTTGTATTGTTTGGGTAGAGCCAGGAGATGAGTTCACTAACGAGGAGCCCGTTGAGTTTGTTTTCGAGGATCCAGTCAACTCTGACAACTGTGCAGGCAAGATGATCATACCCTCAAAATCACTACTATCTTTGTTATGCTAGTTTGCTCGCTCTTTTGCTATGCCAATGCTACGATGCCTACCACTTGCTCTCAAGCCTCCCAAATTACCATGTCAAACCTCTAACCCACCATGTCCTAGCAAACCGTTGATTGGCTATGTTACCGCTTTGCTCAGCCCCTCTTATAACGTTGCTAGTTGCAGGTGAAGATTGGAGGTCGTTCCTTGTTGGAACATTTATTTACTTGTTGGGATATCATTATATTATCTTTTTATCTTAATGCATCTATATACTTGGTAAAGGGTGGAAGGCTCGGCCTCTCGCCTAGTGTTTTGTTCCACTCTTGCCGCCCTAGTTTCCGTCATATCGGTGTTATGTTCCCGGATTTGTGTTCCTTACGCGGTTGGGTTATAATGGGAACCCCTTGATAGTTCGCCTTGATTAAAGCTTTTCCAGCAATGCCCAACCTTGGTTTTACCATTTGCCACCTAGACTTTTCTTTCCCTTGGGTTCTGCA
>NC_041390.1:315346335-315363536 GCF_002162155.2 Triticum dicoccoides | reverse complement strand
AGTGCTCCTCTGATTGTTGGTCCAAACTGTCAGCCGCCGGTGGCTACCAGGGGCAACTCTGGGCTGGCCTACCGGAAGTTTAGACAATCTGAGTGTGCCCTGAGAAAGAGATATGTGCAGCTCCTATCGGGATTTGTCGACACATTCGGGCGGTGTTGCTGGTCTTGTTTTAACCTGTCGAAGTGTCTTGAAGAACCGAGATACCGAGTCTGATCGGAACGTCTTGGGAGGAGGTCTATTCCTTCATTGACCATGAGAGCTTGTCATGGGCTAAGTTGGGACTCCCCTGCAGGGATTTGAACTTTCGAAAGCCGTGCCCGCGGTTATGGGCAGATGGGAATTTGTTAATGTCCGGTTGTAGATGACTTGAACCTTAATTTACTTAAAATGAATCAACTGAGTGTGTTACCATGATGGCCTCTTCTCGGTGGAGTCCGGGAAGTGGACACGGTGTTGGAGTAATGTTTGCGCAGGTTGCTCTCTAGTTTCTCACTCGCGCTTTGCCTCCTCTTCTCGCTCTCTTTTGCGAATAAGTTAGCCACCATTTATGCTAGTCGCTTGCTGCAGCTCCACATATTTACCTTGCCTTACCTATAAGCTTAAATAGTCTTGATCGCGAGGGTCTGAGATTGCTGAGTCCCTGTGGCTCACAAATTACTATTACACCAGATGCAGGGCCTGATGATTCCGCTCCAGGAGACGCACTTGAGCTCAAGTGGGAGTTCGACAAGGACGCTCAACGTTACTATGTTTCCTTTCCTGATGATCAGAAGTGGTGCCCGGTTGGGGGTGAACGGGACCGTGTCGCTTGTTGGGTTATATTTTATTTTGGCACCGTAGTCGGGCCATGAGTGTTTAGATGATGTAATGTTATTTATGTACTTGATTGACGTGGCAAGTGTAAGCCAACTATGTTATCTCCCTTTTATTATCATATTACATGGGATGTTGTGAATATTGCCTAACTTGCGACATATGCCTTCAATGCGATTATGCCTCTAAGTCGTGCCTCGACATGTGGGAGCTATAGTCGCATCGAGGGTGTTACAAGTTGGTAATCAGAGCCTTCCCCGACCTTAGGAGCCCCATTGCTTGATCGTTTTTAGCAGCCGAGTTGTGTCTAGAAAAATGTTTTGAGTCATTTAGGAATTATATATCGGAGAGTTTAGGAATTCTTTTTACTTCCCAGTCTCCTCATTGCTCTGGTAAGGCATCCTGACATAGAGTTTTGACTCTTCTCTTCTCAAATTTCACTAATAAAAATTTTAGGATCACGCGGGTATCTTGGAATCGCTCCGATGGTTTTACGATGAGAACATTGTCTTGGTGCCTCCTGTCAGGGGTTTAGTGGAAGTGTCCCGGGGAGTTCAGCTCTGAGGTGTGGTCATCATAATTTTATCATTGCAGTTCTGGAATACCTGAGTTTAGTACGCCGACATCGAAAATCTCTTTTCTACAGTTCGTTGGTGAGATAACCTCGACGCCACCCAGTACTGGGGCGGGAGTTCGGGAGTATCGCCATAACTTGTATAACGGATGCTTTTCGAAGGTTGAGGTAGATGGTTTCCGAAGTTTTTCTTGGTTATGTGTTGAAGGATGGATACAGCTGGATGTAGGATTTGCTAGTTTGGGTGAGATATTATGCTTCCCCTGTATCCCCAACACCTGATTGCATAACCGGAAAGGTTAGGGAGTTTCGTAGGTGGGAATTCAAGTAGCTCTAGTTCTTCTTCCACGGATATTGGTTTGAGATTGGGATTTCTTACCGATTATTCGTTCTTGATCCGTACCTTGTTGATTTATTTCTCTACCTGAATTCTACGTGGCTTCTCAATTTATGGATATGTGACCATTTCAAGAGGAATGCATTCGTTCATTCTATTCAGATGTGAAGACTATATGTTGCAATTTTCATTCCGTTGGATTCAGCTTCAATATTGGTCTGTCTTTGTGCTAATGGTGGTCAACCTCTTCAGGATGGCTCCTCCAACACGCACGACTCCGAATCCTGATCCGCCACCACCTCCACCTCCTCCGGAGGCATGGCAAGCTGTGATGGCCGCAACCAATGCAAACACACAGTTGATCATGCAAATTCTTCAAGAGCGCAATCAAGGCAACCAAGGGAATCAAGGCAGGAATCAGTATCACTTTGCTTCACTCAACCAGTTCCTTGCTAACGGGCCAAAGACTTTCAGCAATTGTGTTGAGGCAACCGATGCTGACGATTGTCTTGTGGATCTGTGTAAGCATTTTGAGTGCAGTAACGTCAGGCCTGAGGACTTTGTCAAGTTCGCTTCCTTCCAACTCAAAGATCAAGATGCAGAATGGTTGCAGCAGTACAAGGATTCAAGAGGTGGACGTATTATCACTTGGGATGATTTCCGTTGAGATTTCCGAGCTCATCATATTCCCCAGAGCATGGTTGAAAGCAAGCGTGAGGAATTCCGCAATCTGAAGCAAGGCTCTTTGTCTGTCTATGACTACAACAAGTTGTTCCAGATGCTCGCCCGCTTTGCCAAGCAGGACGTCCCTGATGAGAAGAGCATGATATATCAGTTCAGGGGTGGTATCAGAGAAGAAATTCAGCTTGCTCTTGTCCTCTTCGAGCCCTTGAGATACGATGAGTTCTACAACATGGCACTGAAGCAAGAGGTTGCTCAGTTGAGGTGTGATGCTTCCAAGAAGCGAGTCAGTGATGTTACTCCTTCTTCCTCTGCTCAAGTGGCCAAGCAGCAGATGTTTTGGCTTCCTCCTCCTCCATTCTGTCAGCCGTATCAGCAAAAGAGCAAAGGTGGCAGTGGTGCTTCCCACCCACTCAACCCTGGCTTTCAGAACAAGACTTTGTCTCAAGCTCCAAGATCGAGTGCTCCGTATCACTGTCCGCTTTCAGAGGTCACGTGCAACAAGTGCCAACAGAAGGGTCACTATACCAACAAGTGTTTCAACCAGAGGTGTCTTCCTCCTCCTCCTCCTGTCAGATCGGCAAGTACAGCTATGGTCAAGCATAACCCCAAGTACGCCAAGGTCAACTTGATGAATGCAGCTCAGGCAGAGGATTCATCAGATGTCATCATGGGTAACCTTCCTGTTAACGATGTCCCTGCAAAAGTTCTTTTTGTCACTAGTGCATCGCCTTGCTTTATCTCGAGACCTTTTGCATCTAAGCATGGGTGGTTTTCTCAAGTTATGCATAAGCCATTAGCAGTTGTCTCTCCGGGTAGATGCTTGCTTTCTAACTACGAGGTTCCGGATATTTCCATCTCGATGGTTGATTTCAAGTTTCTGGCTTCTCCAATGATCCTTGGTAACTTGGATATTGATCTTATTCTCGGAATGGATTGGCTTTCTAAGCACAAGGCTCAGCTGATTGTGCAGCCAGGCAGATTCAATTGACTCATTCATCTAAGGATGTAATTGTGTTTGCCGCTCGGGATAATACCATCCGTCTGTTTTCTCTCAATGAGAAG
This sequence comes from Triticum dicoccoides, assembly GCF_002162155.2. Lineage (NCBI taxonomy): Eukaryota > Viridiplantae > Streptophyta > Magnoliopsida > Poales > Poaceae > Triticum > Triticum dicoccoides. Next base: position 315,360,066 of record NC_041390.1, on the reverse strand, counting down.
GGTGAACTCGATGCCATCTCTCAAATTCCAGTCGTTTGTGAATATCAAGACGTCTTTCCAGAAGAGCTTCCAGGAATGCCTCCGCACCGGCCAGTTGAATTCGTTATTGATCTTGAGCCTGGCACGGAACCTGTGTGCAAACGTCCTTACAAGCTCGGACCTGAAGAGTTGAAGGAGCTGTAGAAGCAACTCGATATTCAAGAGACAATGGGTCTCATCCGGGCTAGTTCTTCTCCGTGGGGTTGTGGTGTTCTTTTTGTGAAGAAGAAGGATGGAACGGACCGACTTTGTGTTGATTACCGTCCAGTGAACAAGAAGACCATCAAGAACAAATATCCACTTCCCAACATCAATGAGCTGTTCAAACAACTCAAAGGTGCCTAAGTATTCACCAAGCTTGATCTCCGTATGTGTTATCATCAGATTTGAATCCATGAGCAAGATATTCCCAAGACGGCTTTCAGGACAAGCTTTGGTTCATATGAATACACTGTCATGTCTTTTGGCCTCGTCAACGCTCCTCCGACGTTCTCTCGCATGATGAACTTCATCTTCAAAGCCTACACCAATGACTTTGTTTTGCTCTATCTCGACGACATTCTGGTTTTCTCGAAGAACAAGGAAGATCATGCCAAGCACTTGCGTTTGGTTCTTGATAAGCTCAGGGAACACAAGTTCTACGCCAAGTTCTCCAAGTGTGAATTTTGGCTCGATGAGGTTCTTTATCTTGGTCATATCATCTCTGCCAAGGGCATTGCCATGAATCCTGAGAAGGTGTCTGCAATTGTGAATGGGGAACCTCCTCAGAACGTGAAGCAACTCCGTAGCTTCCTCTGTCTTGCAAGCTATTGCCGAAGATTCATTGAAAACTTTTCTAAGATCGCGAAGCCTCTCTCTAATCTTCTCCAGAAGCACGTCAAGTACGTTTGGTCTCCGGAGTGTGACTTTGCTTTCAACACTTTGAAAGAGAAATTGATCACTGCTCCAGTTCTGACTCCGCCTGATGAATCCAAGCCGTACGAGGTCTTTTGTGATGCCTCTCTCCAAGGTCTTGGCGCAGTATTGATGCAAGAGAAGAAAGTTGTTGCTTATACCTCTCGCCAGTTGAAGCCTAATGAGAAGAACTACCCCACTCATGATCTCGAGTTGGCGGCAGTTGTGCATGCTCTTTTGACTTGGAGACATCTTCTATTTGGAAGAAAAGTGGACATTTTCACTGATCACAAGAGTCTCAAGTACATCTTCACTCAGCCTAATCTCAACCTTAGGCAAACTCGATGGGTCGAAATGATTCAAGAGTATAATCCGAGTATTGAGTATACTCCAGGCAAGGCCAATGTGATTGCTGATGCATTGAGCAGAAAAGCTTACTGCAACAGTCTGATAATTAAGCCTTATCAACCCGAGCTTTGTGAAGCTTTCCGCAAACTTAATCTGCAAATTGTTCCTCAAGGTTTCCTCGCCAACCTTCAAGTATCTCTTACCTTGGAAGACCAGATTCGCCAAGCCCAGCTTCTTCATGTTATGGTGAAAAAGGTGAAGATTGGGATTGCCAAGAGTCAACCCAAGTGCAAGTGCTACCGTCTTGATGACAAGGACAGTCTCTTCTTCGAGGATCGTATTGTTGTACCCAAAGGAGACCTCCGTAAAGTGGACTCGAATGAAGCGCGAGATTGCTCAGTCCGTGAATGAATGTGATATCTGCAGAAGAGTGAAGGCAGAACACCAAAGGCCAGCAGGTCTCCTCCAACCTCTTGCCATTCCAGAATGGAAGTTTGACCACATTGAAATGGACTTCGTGACTGGGTTTCCAAATTCCAAGCGTGGCAATGATGCTATATTCGTTGTCATCGACAAACTCACCAAAGTGGCTCATTTTCTACCTATCAAAGAGTCAATCACTGCAGCTCAATTGGCGGAACTCTATACCTCTCATATTGTCTCTCTGCACAGTATTCCATAAGTGATCTCTTCAGACCGTGGCAGCATCTTTACCTCGAAGTTTTGGGATTCTTTTCAGAAGGCCATGGGCACCAACATCCGCTTCAGCACAGCTTTCCATCCTCAAACTAGCGGTCAAGTCGAGCGTGTCAACCAGATTCTTGAAGATATGCTCAGGGCTTGTGTGATCTCTTTCGGCATGAAATGGGAGGATTGTCTTCCTTATGCTGAATTCTCCTACAACAACAGTTTTCAAGCAAGTTCGGGCAAGGCCCCATTTGAAATTCTGTATGGCAGGAAGTGACGTACCCCTCTCAACTGGTCTGAAACCGGTGAACATCAGCTTTTGGGTAATGACTTAATCACAGAGGCAGAGGAGATGTGCAAAGTCATTCGTGATAACCTCAAAGCAGCCCAATCCCACCAGAAGAGCTACTATGATAGTAAGCACCGTGATTTGGCTTTCGAGATCGGAGATCATGTTTACCTCCGCGTCTCTCCTATGAAAGGTACTCGTCGCTTCGGTATCAAAGGGAAGCTTGCCCCTAGATACGTGGGACCTTTCAAGATTGTCAGCAAGAGAGGCGACCTCGCCTATCAACTCGAGCTTCCTTCAAACTTTGCAAATGTTCATGACGTGTTCCATGTCTCTCAGCTTCGAAAGTGCTTCAAGACTCATGACCGCACCGTCAACTTCGAGGACATTGAGCTCCAAGAAGATCTCTCTTATCGTGAGCACCCAGTTGCTATTCTTGAAGAGACTGAACGCAAGACTCGCAACAAGTCAATAAAATTTCTCAAAGTCAAGTGGTCACATCATTCCGACCGTGAAGCTACCTGGGAACGCGAGGATCGCCTCCGTTCTGAGTACCCGGTGTTCTTTCAGTCCTAGATCTCAGGACGAGATCCTTTCGTAGTGGTGGAGTGTTGTAACACCCCGGATGTAACTTTCCCAACTTGTACTCCAACTCTTGTCGTTTCCGGCGTTAAGTTATATTTATTTCCTCGGGTTCGGGTCTTTGTCTCCGGGTGTTGTTGTCGTTGTCATGCATCTCATATCATGTCAACATGTGCATTGCATTTGCATATGTGTTCATCTCACGCATTCGAGCATTTTCCCCGTTGTCCGTTTTGCATTCCGGCGCTTCGTTCTCCTCCGGTGGTCATTTCTACCTTTCTTTCGTGTGTGGGGACTAAACATTTCCGGATTGTACCGAGACTTACCAAGCGGCCTTGGTTTACTACCGGTAGACCGCCTGTCAAGTTTCGTGCCATTTCGACTTCGTTTGATACTCCAACGGTTAACCGAGGGACCGAAAAGTCCTCGTGTGTGTTGCAGCCCAACACCCCTCCAATTTGGCCCAAAACCCACCTAACTCTGCTCCATCATCTAGAGCGTTCGATTACGATCGCATGGCCAAAAACCGCACCTCATTTGGACTCTCCTAGCTCCCTCTACCTCTATTTAAAGCCACCTCCCGAAATTCGCGGATCTCCTCCTTCTCAAACCCTAGAAATCGCCCCCGCACCGGCCGGACACGTCCGAAACCGGCCGGACGCGTCCGCTCATCACCGCCGCGAACTGCCGCCCGCCACATGGCAAGCCGCCGCCGCCACCGCCCGAAGCCCGCGCGGCCCAGTCGGAGCCCTCCCCGGCCCGCGCCTCCACCGCGCCTCCCTCCTCCTGCCGCGCCGCCCCGCCGCCCCGCTCCGGCGAGCAGCCGCCGCCCCGCGCCGCCAAGCTCGACGCAGGAGCCACACCACCGCTCGCCGCTCGTCGCCGGCCGCCTCGACCGCCGCCCTGCGCCGCCTTCTCCTCCACCGGATCCGGCCCGGCTCGGGCCTCCTCTCCACTCCGGTGACGCCCTCGACGAACTCCGGCCGTCTACAATGCAGGTCCGACGTTCCTCGATTTCCGTGCCCAGATCTAGATCGGGATGAATAGTAAACCCTAGATCATTTTGTCCTCTAAGTCCCGAAATTGCAGATCCAAGTGCTCCTGTTCATAGCCCCGTAACTTTGCATTCGTAGCACCGATTCATGCATATAGCATATCAAAATGTTCATCTCAGAGAGTACATCATTTCATTCCATTGCATCATTTTCATTTGAGTTCATCGTGATGCCCGAAATGCTGTTAGAAGAGGGCTACTTGAGATAATTGTCAGATCTGCTGCTCCATTTAGGTTTTTGTCATTTTTGCCATGATTATTGTGTGCATGATATGCCCTGATGCTCTACATATGTTTTGTTAAGGGTTTTGTCATCTTTCCGGAGGTGTAACCCATGTATTTTTGTGATGTGTGTGGTGACTAGTGCAAGCTTGCAAAGTGGTGCACTTAGTAATTCTGTTTTCAGGGACTTAGCAATTCCACTAAGTCCTTGAGCTGTTCATCTCATATTGCCATATGTTCATGTTGTTTCCTAGTGATCCGTGCCTCTTTTGAGAATAATCAGTAGGGATGTTTTGTTAATCTTGTAGTACTCTATCCATCCATGTCTTTGTTTGCCATTATGGAGCACCCTACCTTGAGTCAATCGAGCTCTACTTTTGCTACTTTGTGAATCTAGGCAGATTGTCAACTTATTTGCAATTTTGCCGATGATGTTGTAATTGATCCGTGCATGCTATGCTATTATTCTTGCCATGTCTAGCTTTAATTTTGTGCCTTCTTGATGGATGTATGCTTTTCTTGCCATGACTTGCAACGTAGTGAGTGCATCGAGCTCGTAAACATGCCTACTTGAGTTATATTTCAGCATGTGCCAGTTTTCACTAAGTCTGAAAACTGATTATGTTTTTCGCCATGTTCACATGCTTGCAATTGTATTTTCTGATCCCTTTTGGCTCAAGCTCACTAATGGACTTTTGTTAAGATCTTTGAGTAGCTCCATGCCATGCTTTACTTTGCCATGTTCAGGTCTTGTAGCATGTAGTTTTGTTGCTCCGAAGAGGGCTACCTAATCTGAAATTCCAGACAAGTGTTAATTTCACTAAGTCTGAGATCTGTTTGCCATATGCATTTTTGCCATGCTTGTTTGAACCTGTTAATGGATGAATTGGCCGTACCTCAGTGCTAGACTTTTGTTAAGCATCTTGAATGAATCCCTGCCATGTATTGTGTTATCATGTTTGGGTGCTGTAGCATGTTCATCTCATTGCATTTAGATGGCTACTTGCTGTAAATCGCCGACCGGAGTCATTTTTGAATCGCTTGCCATTTCCAAACCATAGCTCCGATTCCGACGTTCTTTATATCATTTTCAAGCGATTTCATCTCATCTTTCTAGTGGCACCCTTGGAATTCCATGTTGACGCCAGGTTCATGCGTTTCCTGTCATATCTTGCATTTTGCAACCCGCATCGCATCCCGCATAGCATATCATCATTTCATCATTGTGTTTGATCCTTGCACGTGGTTCATTGTGTCCTTGTTGCTTGTTTGTCTTGTTTGGGTAGAGCCGGGAGACGAGTTCGCTAACGAGGAGCCCGTTGAGTTTGCTTTCGAGGATCCAGTCAACTCTGACAATTGTGCAGGCAAGATGATCATACCCTCGAAATCACTACTATCTTTGCTATGCTAGTTTGCTCGCTCCTTTGCTATGCCAATGCTACGATTTCCTACCACTTGCTTTCAAGCCTCCCAAATTGCCATGTCAAACCTCTAACCCACCATGTCCTAGCAAACCGTTGATTGGCTATGTTACCGCTTTGCTCAGCCCCTCTTATAGCGTTGCTAGTTGCAAGTGAAGATTGGAGGCCGTTCCTTGTTGGAACATTTATTTACTTGTTGGGATATCATTATATTATCTTGTTATCTTAATGCATATATATACTTGGTAAAGGGTGGAAGGCTCAGCCTCTCGCCTAGTGTTTTGTTCCACTCTTGCCGCCCTAGTTTCCGTCATATCGGTGTTATGTTCCCGGATTTTGCGTTCCTTACGCGGTTGGGTTATAATGGGAACCCCTTGATAGTTCGCCTTGATTAAAGCTTTTCCAGCAATGCCCAACCTTGGTTTTACCATTTGCCACCTAACCTTTTCTTTCCCTTGGGTTCTGCAGACTCAAGGGTCATCATTATTTTAAACCCCCCTCGGGCCAGTGCTCCTCTTAGTGTTGGTCCAAACTGTCAGCCGCCGGTGGCTACCAGGGGCAACTCTGGGCTGGCCTACCAGAAGTTTAGACAATCTGAGTGTGCCCTGAGAAAGAGATATGTGCAGCTCCTATCGGGATTTGTCGGCACATTCGGGCTGTGTTGCTGGTCTTGTTTTAACCTGTCGAAGTGTCTTGAAGAACCGAGATACCGAGTCTGATCGGAACGTCTTGGGAGGAGGTCTATTCCTTTGTTGACCATGAGAGCTTGTCATGGGCTAAGTTGGGACTCCCCTGCAGGGATTTGAACTTTCAAAAGCCGTGCCCGCGGTTATGGGCAGATGGGAATTTGTTTATGTCCGGTTGTAGATAACTTGAACCTTAATTTAATTAAAATGAATCAACTGAGTGTGTTACCGTGATGGCCTCTTCTCGGCGGAGTCCGGGAAGTGGGCACGGTGTTGGAGTAATGTTTGCGCAGGTTGCTCTCTAGTTTCTCGCTCGCGCTTTGCCTCCTCTTCTCACTCTCTTTTGCGAATAAGTTAGCCACCATTTATGCTAGTCGCTTGCTGCAGCTCCACATATTTACCTTGCCTTACCGATAAGCTTAAATAGTCTTGATCGCGAGGGTGTGAGATTGCTGAGTCCCTGTGGCTCACAGATTACTATTACACCAGATGCAGGGCCTGATGATTCCGCTCCAGGAGACGCACTTGAGCTCAAGTGGGAGTTCGACGAGGACTCTCAACGTTACTATGTTTCCTTTCCTGATGATCAGTAGTGGTGCCCAGTTGGGGCTGAATGGGACCGTGTTGCTTGTTGGGTTATATTTTATTTTGGCACCGTAGTCGGGCCATGAATGTTTGGATGATGTAATGTTATTTATGTACTTGATTGACGTGGCAAGTGTAAGCCAACTATGTTATCTCCCCTTTTATTATCATATTACATGGGATGTTGTGAAGATTGCCTAACTTGCGACATATGCCTTCAATGCGATTATGCCTCTAAGTCGTGCCTCAACACGTGGGAGCTATAGTCGCATCGAGGGTGTTACATAATCTTCCAGATGATTGCGTGATTGACAGAATTCTCCAATCACTGCCACCAAGCTACAAGTACTTCGTGATGAACAATAATATGCAAGGGATGAATAAGACTATTCCCGAGCTCTTCGCAATGCTGAAAGCTGTGGAGGTAGAAATCAAAAAGGAGCATCAAGTGTTGATGGTCAACAATACCACTAGTTTCAAGAAAAAGGGCAAAGGGAAGAAGAAGGGGAACTTCAAAAAGAACAGCTAGCAAGTTGCTACTCAAGAGAAAAAACCCAAACCTGGACCTAAACTTGAAACTGAGTGCTTCTACTGCAAGCAGACTGATCACTGGAAGCGGAACTGCCCCAAGTATTTGGAGGATAAGAAGGATGGCAAGGTGAACAAAGGTATATGTGATATACATGTTATTGATGTGTACCTTACTAATGCTCGCAGTAGCACCTGGGTATTTGATACTGGTTCTGTTGCTAACATTTGCAACTCGAAATAGGGACTATGGATTAAGCGAAGATTGGCTAAGGACGAGGTGATGATGCGCGTGGAAAATGGTTCCAAAGTCGATGTGATCGCGGTCGGCACGCTACCTCTACATCTACCTTCGAGATTAGTATTAGACCGAAATAATTGTTATTTGGTGCCAGTGTTATGCATGAACATTATATCTGGATCTTGTTTGATGCGAGATGGTTATTCATTTAAATCAGAGAATAATGGTTGCTCTATTTATATGAGTAATATCTTTTATGGTCATGCACCCTTAAAGAGTGGTCAATTCTTATTAAATCTTGATAGTAGTGACACACATATTCATAATGTTGAAGCCAAAAGATGCAGAGTTGATAATGATAGTGCAACTTATTTGTGGCACTGCCGTTTGGGTCATATCGGTGTAAAGCGCATGAAGAAACTCCATACTGATGGACTTTTGGAACCACTTGATTATGAATCGCTTGGTACTTGCGAACCGTGCCTTATGGGTAAGATGACAAAAACACCTTCACAGAGCAACAGATTTGTTGGAAATCATACATACAGATGTATGTGGTCCGATGAATGTTGAGGCTCGTGGCGGATATCGTTATTTTCTCACCTTCACAGATGACTTAAGCAGATATGGGTATATCTACTTAATGAAACATAAGTCTCAAACGTTTGAAAAGTTCAAAGAATTTCAGAGAGAAGTTGAAAATCATCGTAACAAGAAAATAAAATTCCTACGATCTGATCATGGAGGAGAATATTTGAGTTACGAGTTTGGTGTACATTTGAAACAATGCGGAATAGCTTCGCAACTCACGCCACCCGGAACACCATAGCGCAATGGTGTGTCCGAACATCGTAATCGTACTTTACTAGATATGGTGCGACCTATGATGTCTCTTACTGATTTACCGCTATCGTTTTGGGGTTATGCTCTAGAGACGGCCGCATTCACGTTAAATAGGGCACCATCAAAATCCATTGAGACGACGCCTTATGAACTGTGGTTTGGAAAGAAACCAAAGTTGTCATTTCTGAAAGTTTGGGGCTGCGATGCTTATGTGAAAAAGCTTCAACATGATAAGCTCGAACCCAAATCGGAGAAATGTGTCTTCATAGGATATCCAAAGGAAACTATTGGATACACCTTCTATCACAGATCCAAAGGCAAGACTTTTGTTGCTAAATTCGGAAATTTTCTAGAGAAGGAGTTTCTCTCGAAAGAAGTGAGTGGGAGGAAAGTAGAACTTGACGAGGTAACTGTACCTTCTCCCTTATTGGAAAGTAGCACATCACAGAAACCAGTTTCTGTGACACCTACACCAATTAGTGAGGAAGCTAATGATGATGATCATGAAACTTCAGAACAAGATACTACTAAACCTCGTAGATCAACTAGAGTAAGATCCGCACCAGAGTGGTACAGTAATCCAGTCCTGGAAATCATGCTACTAGATCATGATGAACCTACGAACTATGGAGAAGCGATGGTGAGCCCAGATTCCATAAAATGGCTTGAAGCCATGAAATCTGAGATGGGATCCATGTATGAGAACAAAGTATGGACTTTGGTTGACTTGCCTAAAGATATGCAAGCAATTGAGAATAAATGGATCTTCAAGAAGAAGACTGACGCTGGCGGTAATGTTACTGTCTACAAAGCTCGACTTGTCGCAAAAGGTTTTCGACAAGTTCAAGGGATTGACTACGATGAGACATTCTCACCCGTAGCGATGCTTAAGTCTGTCCGAATCATGTTAGCAATTACCGCATTTTATAATTATGAAATTTGGCAGATGGATGTCAAAACTGCATTCCTGAATATATTTCTGGAAGAAGAGTTGTATATGATGCAACCGGAAGGTTTTGTCGATCCAAAGGGAGCTAACAAAGTTTGCAAGCTCCAGCGATCCATTTATGGACTGGTGCAAGCTTCTCGGAGTTGGAATAAATGCTTTGATAGTGTGATCAAACCATTTGGTTTTGTACAGACTTTTGGAGAAGCCTCTATTTACAAGAAAGTGAGTGGGAGCTCTGTAGAATTTCTGATATTATATGTAGATGACATATTACTAATCGGAAATGATATAGAATTTCTGGATAGCATAAAGGGATACTTGAATAAGAGTTTTTCAATGAAAGACCTCGGTGAAGCTTCTTACATATTGGGCATTAAGATCTATAGAGATAGATCAAGATGCTTAATTGGACTTTCACAAAGCACATACCTTGACAAAATTTTGAAGAAGTTCAAAATGGATCAAGCAAAGAAAGGATTCTTGCCTGTGTTACAAGGTGTGAAATTGAGTAAGACTCAATGCCCGACCAATGCAGAAGATAGAGAGAAAATGAAAGATGTTCCCTATGCTTCAGCCATAGGATCTATCATGTATGCAATGTTGTGTACCAGACCTGATGTGTGTCTTGCTATAAGTCTAGCAGGGAGGTACCAAAGTAATCTAGGAGTGGATCACTGGACAGCGGTCAAGAACATCCTGAAATACCTGAAAAGGACTAAGGATATGTTTCTCATATATGGAGGTGACAAAGAGCTCATCGTAAATGGTTACGTTGATGCAAGCTTTGACACTGATCCGGACGATTCTAAATCACAAACCGGATACGTGTTTACATTAAACGGTGGAGCTGTCAGTTGGTGCAGTTCTAAACAAAGCGTTGTGGCGGGATCTAAATGTGAAGCGGAGTACATAGCTGCTTCAGAAGCAGCAAACGAAGGAGTCTGGATGAAGGAGTTCATATCCGATCTAGGTGTCATACCTAGTGCATCGGGTCCAATGAAAATCTTTTGTGACAATACTGGTGCAATTGCCTTGGCAAAGGAATCCAGATTTCACAAGAGAACCAAGCACATCAAGAGACACTTCAATTCCATCTGGGATCTAGTCCAGGTGGGAGACATAGAGATTTGCAAGATACATACGGATCTGAATGTTGCAGACCCGTTGACTAAGCCTCTTCCACGAGCAAAACATGATCAGCACCAAAGCTCCATGGGTGTTAGAATCATTACTGTGTAATCTAGATTATTGACTCTAGTGCAAGTGGGAGACTGAAGGAAATATGCCCTAGAGGCAATAATAATGTTATTATTTTATTTCCTTATATCAGGATAAATGTTTATTATTCATGCTAGAATTGTATTATCTGGAAACATAATACTTGTGTGAATACATAGACAAACTAAAACGTTACTAGTATGCCTCTACTTGACTAGCTTGTTAATCAAAGATGGTTATGTTTCCTAACCATAGACATGTGTTTTCATTTGAATAACGGGATCACATTATTAGGAGAATGATGTGATTGACATGACCCATTGCACTAGCTTAGCACCCGATCGTTTAGTATGTTGCTATTGCTTTCTTCATGACTTATACATGTTCCTATGACTATGAGATTATGCAACTCCCGTTTGCCGGAGGAACACTTTGTGTGCTACCAAACATCACAACGTAACTGGTGATTATAAAGGAGCTCTACAGGTGTCTCCAAAGGTAAATGTTGGGTTGGCGTATTTCGAGATTAGGATTTGTCACTCCGATTGTTGGAGAGGTATCTCTGGGCCCTCTCGGTAATGCACATCACATAAGCCTTGCAAGCATTGCAACTAATGAGTTAGTTGCGAGATGATGTATTACAAAACGAGTAAAGAGACTTGCCGGTAACGAGATTGAACTAGGTATTGAGATACCGACGATCGAATCTTAGGCAAGTAACATACCAATGACAAAGGGAACAACGTATGTTGTTATGCGGTCTGACCGATAAAGATCTTCGTAGAATATGTGGGAGCCAATATGAGCATCCAGGTTCCGCTATTGGTTATTGACCGGAGACATGTATCGGTCATGTCTACATTGTTCTCGAACCCGTAGGTTCCGCACGCTTAAGGTTTCAATGACAGTTATATTATGAGTTTATGAGTTTTGATGTACTAAAGTTAGTTCGGAGTCCCACATGTGATCACGGACATAACGAGGAGTCTCGAAATGGTCGAGACATAAAGATTGATATATTGGACGGCTATATTCGGACACCGGATTTCGGAGAAAACCGGAGTGCCGGAGGGTTACCGGAACCCCCCTGGAGAAGTAATGGGCCATGTGGGCCCTAGTGGAGAGAGAGAAGGGCAGCCAGGGTGGGCCGCGCGCCTCCTCCCCCCTTGGTCCGAATTGGACTAGGAGAGGTGGGGGCGGCGCCCCCCTTTCCTTCTCCCTCCCCACATCCTTTCCCCCTCCTAGTAGGAGTCCTACTCCTACTAGGAGTAGGACTCCTCCTTGGCGTGCTAATAGGGCCGGCCGGCCTCCTCCCCTTGCTCCTTTATATACGGGGGCAGGGGGCACCCCTAGACACACAAGTTGATCCACATGATCGTTTTCTTAGCCGTGTGTGGTGCCCCCTTCCCCCATAATCCTCGATAATATTGTAGCGGTGCTTAGGCGAAGCCCTGCGACGGTAGAACATCAAGATCGTCACCACGCCGTCGTGCTGACGGAACTCTTCCCTGACACTTTGCTGGAGCGGAGTACGGGGATCGTCATCGAGCTGAACATGTGCTAAAACTCGGAGGTGCCATAGTTTCGGTGCTTGATCGGTCGGGCCGTGAAGACGTACGACTACATCAACCGCTTTGTGCTAATGCTTCCGCTGTCGGTCTACAAGGGTACGTAGATCACACTCTCCCATCTTGTTGCTATGCATCACCATGATCTTGCGTGTGCGTAGGAAATTTTTTGAAATTACTACGTTCCCCAACAGCACTCAGTGTTGATTACTCTTAATGCATGTTCATGATTGTTGTCTCTCTCTAGTTGGTCGCTTCCCATTCTTTTTCTAGCCTTCACTTGTACCAGGAGGGAATACGGCTTGTGCATCCACTTCCATGAACCCCAAATTTATTCCATATGAGCCCACCATACCTTCCTATATGCGGTATTTACTTGCCGTTCCAAGTAAATTTGTCTGTGCCAAACTCTAAACCTTCAAATGAAATTCTGTTTTGTAGCTCAAATAGCTCATGTATCAACTAGGGATGTCTATATCTTCCATGCTAGGTGGGTTATTCTCACGATGAGTGGACTCCGCTCATCACTCATGAGAAAATGGATGGTAACCGGGATGCCCAGTCCCATGCTCAAATCAAAATAATTGCAAACATAACTCCCTCAGGATTGTGGTTAGTTGGAGGTACCCGTTGTTTCGGACAAGCCATGGATTGATGTTTGTTGGTGGTGGGGGAGTATAAACTTTACCATTCTATTTGGGAACCGCCAATAATGTGTGTAGCATGGAAGATATCGAGATCTCTTGGTTGTTATGTTGACAATGAAAGTATGCCACTCAAAATATTATTTATCTCTGTTTCAAAACTCGAGCTTTGGCACCTCTACAAATCCCTACTTCCCTCTATGACGAGCCTATCTATTTACTTTTATGTTGAGTCACCATCCTCTTATTAAAAAGCACCAATTGGAGAGCACTGTCATCGTTTGCATGCATTGCTATTAATTTACATTGAGTATGACTGTGACTAGATCTCTTTTACCATGAATTACAATGTCTAGTCAGTCCTTGATCTTCACGGGTGCTCTGCATTTATATTTTTCGGTAACAGAAAGGGCTAGCGAGATACCATCTTGTTACATCATGTTATGATTGTTTTGAGAAAGTGTTATCATCCGAGATTTAATATTATTGCTCGCTAGTTGATTATGCCATTGATATGAGTAAACATGAGACCTAAATGTTATTGTGAATATGGTTAGTGCATAATCTTTGCTGAAAACTTGAATGCTGGCTTTACATATTTGCAACAAGAAGATCAAATAGAGTTTAAAAAGTTATTCTTTACCACTTTCAGTTTGTCAACTGAATTGCTTGACGACAAGCAAAGGTTTAACCTTGGGGGAGTTGATACGTCTCCGATGTATCTACTTTTCCAAACACTTTTGCCCTTGTTTTGGACTCTAACTTGCATGATTTGAGTGGAACTAACCCGGACTGACGCTATTTTTCAAAGAATTGCCATGGTGTTATTTTTGTGCAGAAATAAAAGTTCTCGGAATGACCTAAAAATCCATAGAGACACGTTTTGGAATTAATAAAAGATACTAGAGAAAGAATCAGCATCAGGGGGACCAC